>NW_022630100.1:960243-1124508 GCF_010909765.2 Amblyraja radiata
CCGACATCTAATATAGTGAACACGTTGATGCGCGTTCTAATTACATCATCGCTGTGAAGTGAGCAAGTTAGTTTGCCGGTGATATTAATGCCACATAACATGAAACAGTTGACCATATCTAGATATTAAATTGGCAAGTGTTATCCCGCCTGCGCTTCCTTTCGGCCACATGGAACTGTTTCGCCGCATTGTGGTTAAGGGCTAAGTTGATGTTCCAACTCCTTGACATGACGTTTCCGATACTTTGCCTGCATTCCGTTTCATCATTCTTATCGGCCGAACCGGCACTAGTGGTAACGTCGCAAACTTAATGGTCGAGTTGGTGTTTTAGGGAGAAATTCGCATTCTCATTTATGATCTACAATATGTAAAACTATAACGGTGCATCACGATGAACTAGCTCGCGTTCTGGCTAATGTTTTTCCTAATGGGGGCATAAAAACCATCTGTCTGCTCAGCCCTGTAAGGTGGAGGTATCAACCCAACGCCACGGTTGGGTGACAAATAATATGAATAAAAATACAGACTTCCCATCGGTATTTGGGTGTAGTGCCTCTGCATTTCCTGCATGTGGAATGCCTTGAAAGCCGTGCCAAGCTCCGCAATGATCCACCAATTAAACATCGGGATTGCCACAATCTCCGCTGCACACCCTTCTTAGTCTACCAATACATCCACAACATTTCAATCCCCTCTCAGCAGCAAACATATATTTGTTGACCATTAAATCTGGCCATTTGTTGACCATTAAAGATATCTTCTGAGGTTAAAAATTAAATATTCCTGAAATGTGAATGCTACATCACCTTCACAATGTTCTTATTCTGATGGTTATTTATATATTTTTTAATGTTTGCGTTGTTTATAACTATCCTCGTTTGTTGCAATAACACCCACCGATAAAGAAGTCTGGCAATATATTAAAATTATAATTACTCCCAAAATCTCGTTTCATAAAGCTGTTAGTACAATGCATGGGCATCTGATGATTTTCACCGTGTGTAGATGAGAACCAATTGTTAGAATGCATTGACATAAACGTTATTGCACAGCTTAAAGGACTGTGACTAAATTTTACTTGGAATTTACGTTGGATCCCAAAACGCCTCCAAAAAAATTTAATGGATGTTCACCGGCAGATTCGCTTCACTTGTTGACGCATTTACTACTTCCGGTGAGTGATCAGGCAGTAGGATGCATTTGCGACAATACCATGCGCAAGGATTCGCCTCGATTGTCAGCATGCTTTGGCGACAGTGCCAGGATAAACAGAGCATGCTTCAAACGATTCCGAGGCTTATTTTATTTGAACCGCTGTTTAAAGTTATGACGTGTAATACCGAGCAGAAAATAGAGCAGACCACCTTAATTTACGTGTTAATTGTCAAATGACGCGACATATAATTTACCGCATGGACCGAAAACAAAGAAAATGCACGGCTCTACATTCGAAACGAGCAAACTGCCAATGTTAAGATAGACTGTGCGTGAAAGAGAAGAAGGATGGGATTTCTGTCTGCTAAATTGACTTAAATAATACGGAAATAGTATTTAATTGGAACGATATGGGCATTTAATTTTACCGACAGAGGAGCTCCAGCAATTCTCACTTGATTGTTGAAACCACAGCAATCGTGATGCAGACACAATACTTCGGGCAAGGTACCGATATTAACTCATTATGTTACAGTATTAGGTTGCTGGCATTCATTTTGGGCAGCAACTGTAATCGTTTTAGACATAATTGCTATCTTGTTTAACATCCTCAGTCAAGCATGTCAATATCTATCTATAAAACCATTGTTAGACACAACATGCTGGAGTAACACAGTGGGATCGGCAGTATCTCTGGAGCGAATGAATGGGTGACGTTTGGTGTCCAGACACTTCTTGTGTAAATGGCTCACTTACCAGGAACTCCAATGATTGCAAGAATAGGATAGTAAATACTCTCCGTCTTCTGGATTATCGACTGTCTCATATCGCGAGCGAAGGTTGTTTTCTCGTCAGTTCGACGGGCACACAAACATTGTGATTTGAAATATAGCTGTTACTTATACTTCAGAAAATTCTCGAGGGTGGAATTAACAGGCGCCATGATTGGCATTAGACAGTCACGATCCCGTTAATTAGGCTGTTTGTTTCATGCCACACATCACTGCTAAATTAGTAACCTGTACACGGATGTTTCACAACACACTATCGACAACACATGAAACATCTTTCAGGAGCAATAAAAATCCGATGTATTTGCATTTAATGCCGTACCACATGGACATTGTTTGTTCGTTACACCGAGAGGTTGTGACGTACATCATCTAATATAGCCCAGAAAACAATAAAATCTGAAGCAGCATCTGTGAAGAATATGAATATTTAATGTTGCGGAGACTGTGAATCAGTTTGAAGTGACTGTTAAATATCGTGAAAAAGAAAAAAAACATAACTTTTCATAAGAATTGGCAACCAATGCACTGCCGTGTGCGAATCGCTAATTCGATACCATCATTAATAATCGTTATTGTTTAATAGATATCCAAAGGATTGAATTCTGCTTGAAATAAACAACGGGACCATTGTAACTTGATGAACGTATCATTGGACCTACCAACTTGGTATACTGGATGCCTTATTCTAGGTATGTCTTCCTCTACATCGGTGAAACAGAGGATACACCTGCGGGCAACCATGCAGCGCTCTGCCCGGAACGGCCATTTGGAACCTTTAATGGCCCATTATTTCACCTCTCATTTCCACTCAAACGCAGACCTGTCTGTCCGTGGTCCTCTCTGGTTCTCCTCGGAGGACAGTCGCATATTTGAAGAGCGGCATATGATATTTCAAGTCGGTACCTTAAAACATAATGGAACAAATACCCATTTTTCCCTTATTCTTAAACTGTGCCCCCTGGTTCTGGACTCCCCCAACATCGGAAATGCGTTTCCTGCCTCGAGCGTGTCCAACCCCTGAACAATATTATGTGTTTCAATGAGATACCCTCTCATCCTTCTAAACTCCAGAGTGTACAAGCCCAGCTGCTCCATTCTCTCAGCATATGTCAGTCCCGCCATCCCGGAAATTAACCTACGCTGCAGTCCCTCAATGGCAAGATTGTCCTTCCTCCAATTAGGTGACAAAAACTGCACATAATACTCCAGATGAGGTTGTCACTCGGGTTCTGTACAACGGCAGAAGGACCGCATTGCTCCTATATTCGATACCTCTTTTTATTCAGCTCAACATGCCATTCGCTTCTTCACTGTCTGCTGTCCCTGCATGCTTACTTTCATAGACTGATGAACAAGGACCCCCAGATCCCGTTGTGCTTCCCCTTTTCCCAAAATGACGCCATTTAGAAAGTAACCAGCATTCCTGTTTTTGCTACCAAAGTGGATAACCTCACATTTATCCGCATTAAACTTAATCTGCCATGTATCTGCCCACTCCCCCAACCTGTACAAGTCGCCCTGCATTCAAGTTCAAGTTCAAATAAATTTATTGTCATGTGTCCCTGTATAGGACAATGGATTATTGCTTTGCTTCAGCACACAGAACATAGTAGGCATGTACTACAAAACAGATAGGTGTGTCCATATACCATCATATAAATATATACACACATGAATAAATAAACTGATAAAGTGCAAATAACAGAAAATGGGTTATTAATAATCAGAGTTTTGTCCGAGCCAGGTTTAATAGCCTGATGGCTGTGGGGAAGTAGCTATTCCTGAACCTGGTTGTTGCAGTCTTCAGGCTCCGGTACCTTCTACCTGAAGGTAGCAGGGAGATGTGTATGTGGCCAGGATGGTGTGGGTCTTTGATGATACTGCCAGCTTTTCTGAGGCAGCGACTGCGATAAATCCCCTCGATAGAAGGAAGGTCAGAACCGATGATGGACTGGGCAGTGTTTACTATTTTTTGTAGTATTTTCCTCACCAGGGCGATCAAATCGCCGAACCAAGCCACTATGCCACCGTTCAGCATGCTCTCTACTGTGCACCTGTAGAAGTTAGAGAGAGTCTTCCTTGACAAACCGACTCTCCGTAATATTTTCAGGAAGTAGAGGCGCTGATGAGCTTTCTTGATAATTGCATTAGTGTTCTCGGACCAAGAAAGATCTTCAGAGATGTGCACGCCCAGGAATCTGAAGCTCTTGACCATTTCAACCATCGATCCGTTGATATAAATGGGGCTGTGGGTCCCTCTCCTACTCATTGCAAAGTCCACAATCAGTTCCTTGGTCTTCTATTAGCATCCTCCTCACAGTTCACACTGCCACACAGCTTTGTGCCATCTGCAAATGTGCTAATTTTACTTTGAATCCCGTCATCCAAATCATTGATATATATTGTAAATAGCTGCGGTCCCAGCACCGAGCCTTGCGGTACCCCACTAGTCACTGCCTGCCATTCTGAAAGGGACCCGTTTATCCCTACTCTTTGTTTCCTGTCTGCCAGTCACTTCTCTATCCATGTCAGCACTCTACCCCCAATACCATGTGCCCTAATTTTGTCCACTAATCTCCTATGTGGGACCTTATCAAATGCTTTCTGAAAGTCCAGGTACACTACATCCACTGGCTCTCCTTTGTCTATTTTCCTAGTTACATCTTCAAAAAATTCCAGACGATTAGTCAAGCATGTACCTCATATTTTCTTCCCGTATTGTCTTTTTGGTTAGCTTCTGTTGTTCTTCAAACATTCCCAAATCCTCTTGCTTCCCACTCATCTTTGCTCGTTGTACTTCTTCGCTTTAATTTTTATACTGTCCCTGACGTCCCTTGTCAGCCCCTACGCAAATCCATGCTAACTCGGACTGATCCTGTTGCTGCTATCCAAATGTTCGACTATCTCATCTTTTAAAATTGACTTCAGCATCTTTCCCACCACCGATGTCAGGCTAAATGATCTATAATTTCCTGTTTTCTCTTACCCGCCGTTCTTAAAAAGTGGGATAACATTAGCTACCCTCCAATACACAGGAACTGATCCCGAGTCTATAGAACATTGGAAGATTATCACCAATGCATCCACGATTTCTAGAGCCACTTCCTTAAGTATGTTGTGATGCAGACCATCAGGCCCTGGGGATGTATCTGCCATCAGTCCCATCAGTCTACCGAACACCATTACCTGCTTTGTTTGGATTTCCTCCAGTTCCTCGGTCACCCCAGATCCTCTGGCCACTACCATATCGGGAAGATTTTTTGTGTCCTCCTTAGTGAAGGCAAATCCAAAGTAACTGTTCAACTCATCTGCCATTTCCATGTTCCCCATAATAAATGCACCCATTTCGGTCTTCAAGGGTCCAATTTGGTCTCAACTAATCTTTTCCGCTTCACATACCTAAAGAAGCTTTTTCTATCCTGCTTTATATTCTTGGCTAGCTTACCTTCGTACCTCATCTTTACTTCCCGTAGTGTCTTTTTGGTTAGCTTCTGACATCATCAAACATCACCAAATCCTCTTGCTTCCCACTCATCTTTGCTCGTTGTACTTCTTCGCTTTAATTTTTATACTGTCCCTCACGTCCCCTGTCAGCCACGGTCGTCCCTTTCTCCCTTTGGAATCTTTCTTCCTCCTTAGAATGAACTGATCCTGCACCTTCTGTATTATTCCTAACACACCTGCCATTTTTGTTCCACTGTCTTTATTTTAGTAATACAGATTAAGGGTTGGATAGGGAAGATGCAGTTAAAATGTTCCCGGTGTTAGGGGAATTCCAGAACCAGGGATCACAGTTTAAGAATAAGGGTTCGGCCATTTCAGATTTAGATGAGGAAACAATGTTTCACCCAGACCGTTGTGAATCTGTGAAGTGCTCTGTCACAGAAGGCAGTGGAGGCTAATTCACTGGATGCTTTCAAGAGAGAGTTAGATACTCATAGGACTAACTGAATCACTGCATTTGGGCAGAAAGCAGGAACGGGATACTGAGTTTGGATGATCAGCCATGATCATATTGAATGGCTCATCTTTCAATGGCTCGAATGGCTGAATGACCTACTCCTGCACCTATTTCCTATATTTCTATATTTCTATCAGTGGCGTGGCCAGCTTACATTCTCAGCATCAGACGCAGCTTGATTTCGCAAAGTGCATCTCAATTCAAACATTGCATCCAATTAACGACTCGGTTAACATTCCTATCGTACCGCACATGCGTTATAAGTCGGTCGATTTCATCGCCCCTTTCCCCAATGTAATGTCTGCGGCAGCACTGTTTCCTCACAGCTCCAGCGACATGGATCCTGTTTTTTTGTAGAATTAGCCCTGTTGTTCCCCCTTGTATAACGATACTACATTTGCTGTTCTCCAGCCATTTTCAACATTGTCTGTTGTCAGTGAACACAAAGGAAACTTCTTTCAGGTTCCCAGCGATCTTCTCTCCTGGTCATGACAGGTTTAAACATAGATAGATTCCCGTGATAAGCCTCGCAAGGCCACTGTAATCTATTTATGTTTAAACCTGTGATGATGTCTCATGCCTGCTGAATAAATTATCACGTTCTTGAGTTTCTGCAAATACCCCTCCCGATAGTGAGTTCAGATGGAATGTCCGTCTTTAAGGGTACATCCACATAATCTAGACCGGCAATTGCCCATGTGTACCCTCTACCTCTAAATGTGTTGTACCGGCTAGATCCTTTTCACAAAATCCTCAAAGGGACATTTTGGCCCCTCTTTTCCCTTCTAACTTATTTTAGAATTCATCTTGTACAATTTTTGACGTTTTGTATTCTGCAGCAGGATTAGTAGATGAACAAAAATGTTTAGAACGCGTGCAGCTGAAGAGTTCCCTTCTGCGCTGTACGACGCTTTGACTAAAGTGTGTAACTTTACCGCCCCCCCCCCCCCTCCCGCACAAGCAGACATGTACGTACGGTGTCTTGCAACGTAGCTTTTCGAGGCATCTCAGTCTCAGTCACAGAGGCCGACATCAGGAAATGATTCACAGGAGTGAACCCCCGAAATTCACCTGGACCTGATGGTATACCCGGTCGTGTTCTGAAAACATGTGCGGACCAACTGGCTGGAGTTTTAAGGGATATTTTCAACCTCTCACTTCTGAGGTCTGAGGTCCCCACCTGCTTTAAAAGGGCATCAATTATACCTGTGCCCAAGAAGAATAAGGTGACGTGCCTCAATGACTATCGACCAGTGGCACTAACGCCGGTGGTGATTAAGTGCTTTGAGAGGCGGATCATGGAGAAAATCAACTCCTACCTCGAAAAAACCTGGATCCACTGCAGTTCGCTTACCGCCACAACAGATCAACGGTGGTTGCGATCTCGCTGGCCCTCCTCTCCGCTCTGGACCACTTGGACAACACAAACTCATATGTCAGGCTGTTATTCATCGATTACAGCTCGGCATTTAATACAATCATCCCCTCCAAGCTGGTTACCAAACCCGCAGAACTGGGTCTCTGCGCATGCTTCTGCAATTGGACCATCGACTTCCTCATCCACAGACCACAGTCTGTTCGTATTGGTGGAAATGTGTCAACCTCGATAAAAATCAGCACTGGAACACCTCAAGGCTGCGTGCTCAGTCCCCTGCTGTACTCACTCTATACCCATGACTGCGTAGCCAATCACAGTGCGAACTCCATCATCAAGTTCGCTGACGACACCACTATTGTGGGGCGTATCACTGATGGGGATGAGTCAGAGTATAGAAGAGAGTTGGAGCAACTGTCCATATGGTGCCAGCGCAATAACCTGGCCCTCAACACCAGCAAAACCAAGGAACTGATTGTGGACTTTGGAAGGAGTAGGAGGGGGACCCACAGCCCCATTTATATCAACGGGTCGATGGTTGAAAGGGTCAAGAGCTTCAAATTCCCGGGCGTGCACTTCTCTGAAGATCTTTCCTGGTCCGAGAACATTAACGCAATTATCAAGAAAGCTCATCAGCGCCTCTACTTCCTGAGAAGATTACGGAGAGTCGGTTTGTCAAGGAAGACTCTCTCTAACTTCTACAGGTGCACAGTCGAGAGCATGCTGACCGGTTGCATCGTGGCTTGGTTCGGCAATTTGAGCGCCCTGGAGAGGAAAGGACTACAACAAGTAATAAACACTGCCCAGTCCATCATCGGTTCTGACTTTCCTTCCATCGAGGGGATTTATCGCAGTCGCTGCCTCAAAAAGGCTGGCAGTATCATCAAGGACCCACACCATCCTGGCCACACACTCATCTCCCTGCTACTTTCAGGTAGAAGGCACAGGAGCCTGAAGACTGCAACAACTAGGTTCAGGAATAGCTACTTCCCCACAGCCATCAGGCTATTAAACCTGGCTCGGACAAAACTCTGATTATTAATAACCATTTTCTGTTATTTGCACATTATCAGTGGATTTATTCATGTGTGTATATATTTATATCATGATATATGGACACATGTATCTGTTTTGTAGTAAATGCCTACTATTTTCCGTGTGCTTAAGCAAAGCAATAATTTCATTGTCCTATACAGGGACACATGACAATAAACTCATTTGAACTTGAACTTGACCTTGAACTTGAACTTGAACTCACACACTCTCTCTCTGTCTGACGAAGGGTCTCGACCGCAAACCGTCACCCATTCCTTCACTCGAGAGATGCTGCCTGACCCGCTGAGTTACTCCACATGTTGTGTCTAACGTTAGAAGGATGAGAGGATATCTTATTGTAAAGGGCCCTAGTGAGACCACACCTGGAGTATTGTATGCAGTTTTGGTCTCCAAATTTGAGGAAGGACATTCTGGCTATTGAGGGAGTACAGCGTAGATTTACAAGGTTAATTTCCGGGATGGCGGGACATATGCCGAGAGAATGGAGCTGCTGGGCTTGTTCACTCCGGAGTTTAGAAGGATGAGAGGGCTTCTCATTGAAACATATAAGATTATTAAGGGTTAGGACACGCTGGAGACAGGAAACATGTTCCCGATGTTGGGGGAGTCAAGAACCAGGGGCCGCAGTTTAAGTATAAGGGGTAAGCCATTTAGAACGGAGATGAGGAAACACTTTTTCACAGAGAGTTGTGAATCGGTGGCCATTTAGGACTGAGATGAGGAGAAACCTTTCCACCCAGAGAGTTGTGAATCTGTGGCCATTGCGTTAATCTCCTATCTAACCAGCTCCTTTCCCTTTCTGTCTATTCCTCCTGAATATTGAGTATCCCTGGATGTTCAGCTCCCAGCATTGGTCACCCTGGAGCCATGTCTCCGTGATCCAAACTATATCATAGTCATTAATAGCTATCTGCACAATTAACTCATCCACCTTATCACGAATGCTCCTTGCATTGAGACACAAAGCCTTCAGGCTTGTTTTTACAACACTCTTACCCCTTATACAATTAAGGAAACATTCCATTATTAGCTGTGGCCGAGGTGAAAACGAATTCAATTTTCGACTTTGCAATTTTCTCTGATGTTTGTGATTCTGTATTATATTTATTATAAGGCGCGACATTTTATTTGAGGCGTCGTGCTCTTTTAAAATATGTTTTGTGACAGTATTATCTTAAATCAGAGGTAAATTGCTCTCAATATCGTATATCAATTGCCTTAGCTGGGGATGTGACCATATTGCTTATGTTTTCAAAGGAAATCGTAAACATAATTTTACAAATTATAAATAACTCGTTCAAGGTGCACAATTCGGCGGCGTCCACAATATATTCCAATATATTTAATTCATTTGTTACTTATTCCAGTTCACAGACAAGCATAATTATTTAAAAGTTTGTTCGTTGCCATTTATTTCTGCCTTAATATCAGCGAGCACGATCTATAACAGAGTTCGTTATTCCGACTGCGCATGCCCAGGTCATAGGTCACTTGGTATAAACAGTTTCGGCAACGGTGCTGCGTTGTGTGCAGGCATGCGTTTCGTCCGTGGTCGGGGCCGAGCCTGGCTCTCCGGCGCTGCGTGAGATGTTGAGTTGCCGCTGGACCGTCTCGGTCTCCTCCCGGATATCTCGCCCCTGTCCAGTGGTGTACGGGGTGGTCCTGGGCTGGCGGGGCGGCCCTGAATTTGCAGCAGGCGCTGCACCCGGTGGCTCCAGCTCGGCTCTGCCTGTCCCGCCGGGTTGGCCGACAGCCCTCCACCTCCAACCCACTCCCCTCATTCCGACACCGAGACCCTGCTGTAGATGGGCAGCCGCTGGCACTGCTCGAAGATGGACGACACAGAGCTGCTGCTGGAGTGGTCCTGGTCTGAGAGATAGTCTGCAGACGGCCTTCTGTCGGCCATGGGCAGGCCGGGCGCCCGCTGGAGCTGTTGGTCCTGTTGGTGATGGTGATGCTGGCGGCTGCACGAACCTGCCCCCCTCCCTTGCCAGCCCCAAACCCCCAGATTTCGGGCCAGCTCCAACTCCAGGTCGGTGCTGAAGGCCACCCGCTGCGCGGACCTGTCGAGCACCGGGCCGGCGGAGACCGAGCCCAGGCTGGCGCTCTGGCGCAGGCTAGGCCGGGGCCCTCTCTCCTCCTCTTGGTTGTGCTTGAAGTGGCAGCCGGTACCGTAGGTCCAGAAGATGGTGGTGTGCAAGGTGCGGCACTGCTCCGTCTTGTATTTAGGGTCGCGGCTGCGGGAACGCAGCTCGACCGGGCCGTCTGCGACCTAGCACTTGGCCCTGTAGCGGCCCATCGGGGATCGGGTTCCTTTGTAATTAGAGCGGGATTGAGCTGGAGTTTTCTCTCTCACTCTCTTTCTAGCTCCCACTATCTATCTATCTATCTATCTATCTATCTATCTATCTATCTATCTATCTATCTATCTATCTATCTATCTATCTATCTATCTATCTATCTATCTATCTATCTATCTATCTATCTATCTATCTATCTATCTATCTATCTATCTATCTATCTATCTATCTATCTATCTATCTATCTATCTATCTATCTAAGGTACACAAAATTGCTGGAGGAACTCAGCGGGTGCAGCAGCATCTATGGAGCGAAGGAAATAGGCGACGTTTCGGGCCGAAACCCTTCGATATCTATCTATCTATCTATCTATCTATCTATCTATCTATCTATCTATCTATCTATCTATCTATCTATCTATCTATCTATCTATCTATCTATCTATCTATCTATCTATCTATCTATCTATCTATCTATCTATCTATCTATCTATCTATCTATCTATCTATCTATCTATCTATCTATCTATCTATCTATCTATCTATCTATCTATCTATCTATCTGTCTATCTGTCTGTCTGTCTGTCTGTCTGTCTGTCTGTCTGTCTATCTATCTATCTATCTATCTATCTATCTATCTATCTATCTATCTATCTATCTATCTATCTATCGATCGATCGATCGATCGATCGATCTATCTATCTATCTATCTATCTATCTATCTATCTATCTATCTATCTATCTATCTATCTATTTATCTATCTATCTATCTATCTATCTATCTATCTATCTATCTATCTATCTGTCTGTCTGTCTGTCTGTCTGTCTGTCTGTCTGTCTGTCTGTCCGTCTGGCCGTCTGTCTGGCCGTCCGCCCGTCTGTCTGTTTGTCTGTCTGTTCGCACTAAGAGAAGGCATTAAATAAATCGGGAAATGGGAGACACCTGTTAGAAAGATTATACAATAATAATGGACACCCATGTAAACTGGATAAACGAGGTAGTGGAACGTGATCGATAAATTAATGGAATGCACAGCACATGGATATTCCTATCAACATATTTGGACTCCATTGGGGGAGTGGGCTGCTTAGATCATGCTCCGTGCAACGAGAAGTGGCTAGGTAATAATCTTCCAGCGAGGGGACAATTAGCAAACTGTGAACACTCCATAAAAGATTGGTGCAGAACATATTGGAAGTTATTATCAATTCAAACCGGGTTCAAATTCTGGATGCTGGATTCTTGAGCAGAACATGTTCCTCGGGGAACTCGCTGGCCGAGTGAGCATCTAGGGAGGAAATAGACAGCCGATATTTCGTGTTTGAACCCTCTTTAGACGGTGAAATTAGACTGAATTTGGCTATGGTTAAATCGGATGCTAAATCAAACGACATCGCGTAAATGAGCAGTAGTTATCATTATTAGAAAAAAGTGAACGTTGGAATCAAAAAGGCCACAAGTCCAACATTACACTGTAAAGTCAAAGTCCTGAACTGAACTGCACTTTAAAAACAACCACTGTTGCAACAAAGTGCTGTACATGACTAATCATAAACATAAATCAAAACAATAAAGACATTAAAAGACAATAAGAACAATAAAAAACAATAATAGAAACACTAAAACAGAGCAAAGTCTCATGCAGGGTCGAAAGTCAAGGAATAGAAAAGGGTTGTAAGACTTGTTTTGAAAATGGACAGTGAAGGGGCCTGTCTAATGTGCAAAGGTAGAGTGTTCCATAATGTCGGAGCAGCAACAGAGCAGGCTCTATCCCCTCTGAGCTTCCGCTTAGACCTCGGTACCTCCAGGAGCAGCTGATCAGCTGACCTGAGGCACCGAGCAGGAGCGTAGGGATGAAGCTGCTCAGAGAGGTAAGGCGGGGCGAGACCATTTAATGATTTAAAAACAAATAAAATAATCTTAAAATGAACTCTAAAGTACACAGGCAGCCAGTGGAGGGAGGCCAGAATAGGCGTTATGTGCTCCCTCTTACGTGTTCCAGTTAAAAGGCGAGCAGCAGCATTCTGAACCAACTGGAGACGTACAAGGGAAGATTGGCTAACTCCAAAATAAAGCGCGTTACAGTAATCCAGCCGAGACGTGATGAAGGCATGGATTACTGTTTCAAAATGCTGTCGTTCAAGAATGGGCTTCACCTTTGCCAGCTGCCTTAAATGAAAGAAGCTGGGCTTAACTACCGCGCCTATTTGACGATCTAATTTAAAATCACTGTCCATCTTAAAACCCAAGTTTAAAACTATTGGCTTCACATACAGTGCCAAGGGACCCAAGTCAACAGAGGGAGGGGGAGCCATTGGGACCAAACACAATCACTTCTGTTTTCTTTTCATTAAAATTTAAAAAGTTTAGGGCCATCCAGGATTAAATGTCATCAAGACATAACATAAGTGGTTTGACTGAGAAAGCATCTTTCTTCTTCAGCGGCACATATATCTGACTATCATCAGCATAACAATGAAAAGAGATGCCATGCTTTCTATGAATGGAACCCAGAGGAAGTAAGTACAGTGTGAAAAGCAGGGGCCCTAAAATTGAGCACTGTGGAACCCCATATGACAGAGGAGCGGAGGAGGATTCAGAACCAGCAAGGCTTACACACATAGTTCTGCCCGCCAGATAAGATCTGAACCATTCCAGGGCACTACCACAAATGCCCACTAGGTACTGTAACCGAGATACTAAAATATAATTATTTAGTCAAACGGAAACGGCGTCGCAATATAACAAGAACAGGTTGACAGTAGTTTCAAATGAAGCGGGAAGCAGGAGGCATCAGGGTGTCGACGAGTTCAGCAAAGCAGAGCAACATTTAACACGGAAGGAGGAATTGAAGATGAAAATATTACGAGGCGTACTGAACAGAGAACAGTGATAAATACGTTAAATATGAAAGATGAGAAAATAACTATCAAGAACGGGAGAAATGTGATTTCATTAAAAAGATTCAGAGAAATTTAAGATATATCTGGTGTGGGAATTTATGTAAAAGTCAACGGTATCGTAAAACAACTTCACAGAGGGCAAAGTGGCGGTCCATTATGCAAAGCGGACAAGTTATCGACACTGACTGGAGAATAATAACTACAAGTAAACGTATGTTTTTTCAAGCATGCATCCGCGATTCAACAGCACGAGTATATTATATGTCTTTGTAGGAGAAGGCATTCCGAATCTGCTTTCTGAAAGCCATGGTTAGGTGCATCAGGCGCTGTAAATTGCCGCTATATGGTAAGGTTCATTTGCTATAATTGCTTCTGGGGGCGCCGTCCTGTAGGGGGTATGGCTGCCTAGCTTGCAGCAGTTTTTTCATCTATTTTTCTTATTTTTAGTTAGTTTAGTGTTTTGTTTTGAGGAGTTCTAGCTTTTTTATGTGTGGGGGAGGGGGAGACTAATTTTCAGGGTCCCTACCTGGTCGGATATGCAGCTTTTCTCCGGAGCTGCAGCTTCGACCCGTCCCCGCGGCCTACCAGGAGGCCTGGAGCGGCGTCTCCTGAGTGGACCGTCTGGAGCTTCGGCATCGGCGGTGGCGGCGGCACCGGCTCAGCAGCGGCGGCGGAACCGACTCAGCAGCGGCGGCGGCGGCACCGGCTCAGAGGCGGCACCGACTCGGCGGCGGCGTCGGCGGCACCGGCGACGGCACCGGCTCAGCGGCGGCGGCGGCGCAGGCTTAGCAGCGGCGGCGGCACCGGCGGCAGCGGTGCCGGCTCGGCATCGGCGGCGGCGGAGCTGCGGGTCGGAGGACGGCGGTGCAACGCTCGAGCGCCATTGCGGGGCTGGCGGTGACTTCGCTGAAATTCCGGTAACTGGAGCTGGGTCCGTTGCGGAGCTGCGGGTCTGTGGAGCGGCTGCGGGCGGCGGCGCTGAACTTTCCATCGGGAGCCTGGGATCTCCTGATGAGATCGCCAGTTGAGCTCCATTCGGCGCGGTCCTGTCGGCTCCGGAAGCCACGGTCTCGAGTAAGGAGGCCCGACTATGGGTGGACATGGGGATGGGACTGGACTTTGTGCTGATGTTTTGATGTTGAAACTATCTATCACTGTCATGTTATATTCTTTTTTATTTGCTGCATGGCCAAAATAATTTCACTACACCTCGGTGTATGTGACCAAATACAATTTGAGCTTGAACTTGAACTTCTGTAGCAAACTAAAATATAATCATCATGGAATGAGATTTGACTTGAATTCGATGGGAGATGATTTCCCTTTCTAAAATGGAGCAATGCCTTATCTCAAATGGAAATGGTAGCATTTAGAGCTTGAAGCCTGTAGGTGCTATGGATCGTTTCAACACTCTGGGTTTTCACAGAAGGGTTCGCAGTATACAAGGTTAATGCCTTGAATAACCGGATGTATTTGATAATCTCAACACTGCTCATTGAAATGACATTTTGTGCCTGCCGTTGTGAGTTATATGTAACACCAAATCAAGAATATGCGATTACAAAAGCTGCATCGTCATGTATGTGTTTAAAGTATAACACAGGCAGATTCAACGTATTCATGATACGCGATTGAACTGGACTGGAAGCAGAATACATACCGAAATTCGAAGATGTTAGATTAGGTTTAGAATCCTCCTTTCAATAACTCTTTAGAAGCAGGGAGTAGAAGCGCAGTCTGGCGACCAGATTTAGTGTTCGTTTAGTGTGGAGATACAGCGGGAAAACAAGCCATTCGGCCAACCGAGTCTGCACCGACCAGCGAACCCCCCACATTGAAACCACCCTACACACGTTGGGAACAATTTACATTTATACCAAGCCAATTAACCTACAAACCTGTACGTCTCTGAACTGTGGGAGGAAATCGAAGATCTCGGAGAAAACCCGCGCAGTTTACGGGGAGCAGCCGTAGTCAGGATCGAACCCGCTTCGCTGGCCCTCTACCTCCATGGCGCCGTGCCGCCGTATCAAAGTAAGTGCGGTCAAATGATTGAGAGGTGTACGTCTTTGATAATTGTGTAGCAGTCGTCGAGAATGTTGGACAAGTGATGTATTGATAATGCTTTGGTAGCGTGCTCTCGAGTTCGGAGGGAATGAAGTCCTCGGCTATTATTAACAAGACCTCGGGTGTTTTGTTTCAATGGAGTGAGTAGCGGCACAGCGGGACGAAAAGTTCCCGAAACCAGGATCTAAGCCTCTGATACCCTCTGTGTGCAGTTTCCAGTTTATCCGCGTACCGGCCTGAGTTTCCATCGGGTTTTCCGTTTCCTTCAACGTCGCAATGGAGAGCGGGTTTGTAAGACAAATGTCCCTGCAAAATAGCCCCTAAGGTGCAGGCAGTGAGATAACATAGATCTAGTGTTGCTTTGACAGGATATTAAACTGTCCCGACGCACGGTCCCTCCTATCAGTGTTATCATTACGGCATCATGTGATCCATCGTTTTAATGCTCTTCCCGACTTCGTACATAAATTAAATCGTGTATCTAGAAGCCATTATAAGTTCATGAGTGAATTAGGCCATTTGGCCCATCAAATAAACCGCCATTTAATATTAGCTAATCTATCTCCCCATCCAAAAACAATTTTCTTGCGTTCTCCCCATAACTCTGGAGGGGGAGGGTGAACAGCCAGTTGTCGTGGTGCACATTGGCTCCAACGATATAGGTATAAAAAAGGGATGAGGTCCTACAAGGTGAATTTTGGGAGCTAGGATAAAAACTTAAAAGTAGGACCTCAAAGGTAATAATCTCTGGATTACTACCAGTGCCACGGGCCAGTCATAGCAGAAATAGGAGGATATTGCAGATGAATACGTGGCATCAAACATGGTGAAGGGGGTGGAAATCGAATGTCTAGGGCATTGGAACCAGTTCTGGCGGAGGTGAGACCAGAACAAATAGGACGGTCTGCACCTGGGCTGACCTGCAACCAATGTCCTTGGGGGAGTGTTTGCTAGTGCTGTCGGGGAGGATTTAAACTAATGTGGCAGGAGGATGGGTACTAGAACAGAGAGACAGAGGGGTTTAATATGAGGGTAGAATCAATAGGTAGCAAGATGAAAAGTAATAGTGGCAGGCAGACAAATCCAGGTCAAAAATCAAATAGGCCACTTTTCAACATAATTGTATAAGGGGTAAGAGTGCTGTAAAAACAAGCCTGATGGCTTTTTGTCTCAATGCAAGGAGCATTCGTAATAAGGTGGATGATTTGAATGTACAGATATTTATTAATGAATATGATATATTTGGGATCACGGAGACATGGCTCCAGGGTGACCAAGGCTGGGAACTGAACATCCAGGTATATACAATATTCAGGAGGGATAGCCAGAAAGGAAAAGGAGGTGGGGTAGCGTTGCTGGTTAGAGAGGAGATTAAAGTAATGGAAAGGAAGGGCATTAGCTTGGAGGATGTGGAATCGATATGGGTAGAGCTGCGAAGCACTAAGGGGTAAACAATGCTGGTGGGAGTTGTGTACAGGCCACCTAACAGTAGTAGTGGAGTTGGGGATGGCATCAAACAGCTAATTAGAAATGCATGCAACAAAGGTAAAACAGTTATAATGGGTGACTTCAATCTACATATAGATTGGGTGAATCAAATTGCCTGGGGTGCTGAGGAAGAGGATTTCTTGGAATGTATGCGGGACAGTTTGCTAAACCAACATGTAGAGGGACCAACGAGAGAGCAGGCTATTCTAGAATGGGTATTGAGCAATGAGGAAGGGTTAGTTAGCAGTCTTGTTGTGCGTGGCCCCTTGGTTGAGTTCTTCATTGGGATGGAGAGTGAAATTGTTAATTCAGAAACAAAGGTCCTGCACATAAAGAACTGTGACTTTGAAGGTAAGAGGCGTGAATTGGCCAAGATAGACTGGCAAGGGTTGACGGTGGATATACAATGGCAGGCATTTAAAAGCTGCATGGATGAACTACAACTATTGTTCATCCCAGTTTGTCAAAATAATAAATCAGGGAAGGTAGTGCATCCGTGGATAACAAGCGAAATAAGGGATAGTATCAAAACAAAAGATGAAGCATACAAATTAGCCAGAAAAATCAGCACACTAGGGGACTGGGAGAAATTCAGAGTCCAGCAGAGGAGGACAAATGGCTTAAATAGTAAAGGGGAAATAGATTATGGAGAAAAACTGGCAGGGGACATAAAAATTGACTGCAAAAGTTTTTATAGATATGTGAAGAGGAAAAGATTAGTTAAAACAAATGTAGGTCCCTTGCAGTCTGAAACAGGCGAATTGATCATGGGGAACAAGGACATGGCAGACCAATTGTATAACGGCTTTGGTTCTCTCTTCACTGGGGAAGACATAAATAATCTGCCGGAAATAGCAAGGAACATGGGTTCCTTGTTAAATGAGATGGAGGAACTGAGTGAAATCCAGGTTAGCCGGGAAGTGGTGTTAGGTAAATTGAATGGATTAAAGGCCGATAAATCCCCAGGGCCAGATAAGTTGCAAGTCAAGTCAAGTCAAGTCAAGTCAAGTCAAGTCAAGTCTATTTGTCACATACACATACGAGATGTGCAGTGAAATGAAAGTGGCAATGCTCGCGGACTTTTGTGCAAAAAGACAAACAGCCTATAAACACAATCATAACACACATATACCTTTACATAATAAATAATGGAAGGAAAAACGTTCAATAGAGTTAGTCCCTGGTGAGATAGGCATTTACAGTCCGAATCGCCTCTGGGAAAAACTCCTTCTCAACCTCTCTGTTCTCACCGCATGGCAACGGAGGCGTTTGCCTGACCGTAGCAGCTGGAACCGTCCGTTGCAGGGGTAGAAGTGGTCTCTCATGATATTGTTGGCTCTGGAGTTGCATCTCCTGATGTATAGTTCCTAGCATCCCAGAGTACTGAAGGAAGTAGCCGCAGAAATAGTGGATGCATTCATTAGTGATAGTTTTTCAAAACTCTTTAGATCCTGGAATAGTTCCTGAGGATTGGAAGGGAGCTAATGTAACCCCACTTTTTTAAAAGGGAAGGAGAGAGAAAACGGGGAATTACAGACCCGTGTGTCTAACATCGGTAGTGGGGGAAATGCTGGAGTCAGTTATTAAAAATGGGATAGCAGCACATTTGGAAAGTGGTGAATTCATTTGACAAAGTCAGCATGGATTTAGGTAAAGTAAATAATGTCTGACGAATCTTATAGAATTTTTCGAGGATGTAACTTGTAGAATGGATAAGGAAGAACCAGTGGACGTGTTATATCTGGACTTTCAGACGTCTTTCGCCAAGGTCCCACATAAGAGATTAGTATGCAAACTTAAAACACGTTGGGGGTTCAGTATTGATGTGGAACTGGCTGGCAGACAGGAAGCAAAGAGTAGGAGTAAATGGGTCATTTTCAGAATGGCAGGCAGTGACTAGTGGAGTACCGCAAGGCTCAGTGCTGGGACCCCAGCTATTTACAATATATATTAATGATCTGGATGAGGGAATCGAATGCAACATCTCCAAGTTTGCGGATGACACGAAGCTGGGGGGCAGTGTTTGCTGTGAGGAGGATGCTAGAAGGCTGCAAGGTGACTTGGATAGGTTGGGCGAGTGGGCAAATGTATGGCAGATGCAGTATAATGTGGATAAACGTGAGGTTATCCACTTTGGTGGCAAAACAGGACAGTAGACTATTATCTGAATGGGGGCCGATTAGGAAAAGGGGAGATGCAACGAGACCTGGGTGTCTTGGTACACCAGTCATTGAAAGTGGGCATACAGGTGCAGCAGGCAGTGAAGAAAGCGAGTGGCATGTTAGCATTCATTGCAGACGGATTTGAGTTTCAGAACAGGGAGGTTCTACTGCAGTTGTACAGATTCTTGGTGAGACCACACATGGAGGATTGTGTACAGTTGTGGTCTCCTAATCCGAGGAAATAAATTCTTGCATTAGTGGGAGTACATAGAAGGTTCACCAGACTGATTCCTGCGATGGCAGGACTTTCATATGAAGAAAGACTGGATAGACTCGGCTTGTACACGCTAGAATTTAGAAGATTGAGGGGGCATCTTATAGAAACTTACAAACTTCTTAAGGGGTTGGACAGGCTAGATGCAGGAAGATGTTCCCGATGTTGAGGAAGTCCAGAATAAGAGGTCACAGTTTAAGGATGAGGGGGAAATCTTTTAGGACCGAGATGATAAAAACATTTTTCACACAGAGAGTGATGAATCTCTGGAATGCTCTGCCACAGAAGGTAGTTGAAGCCAGTTAATTGGGTATATTTAAGAGGGAGTTAGATGTGGCCCTTGTGGCTAAAGGGATCAGGGGGTATGGAGAGAAGGCAGGTATTCGATATTGATTTTGATGATCAGCCATGATCACATTGAATGGCGGTGCAGGCTCGGGGCCGAATGGCCTACTCCTGCTCCTATTTTCCACTGACATCTGTGCTAACCACGAAACTATCTATCTCTGCCTTGACAATAACTATTGACGTCCTGTGGCAATAAATTCCACTGAATCACCATCCTTTGACGAGAACAATGCCCCTCATCCCCTTCCTAAAGGAACGTTCTTTAATTCTGAGACTGTGACCTCTGGCCCTCGTCTCATCCACCAGTGGAAACATCCTCTTCACATCCACCCTATCCAGGCCTTTCACTATTCGCTAAGTTTCAATGAGGGCCTCCCTCATCCTTCTAACGTCCAGTTAGCAGTGGTGAGTGCCGACAGATGCTTGTCATATGTTAACCCACTAATTCCTGAATCAAATTTCATAAACCTCCTCTGGAGTACAAATGCGGCGTAACCAGCGCCTTAGAAAGCCTCGGCATTACATCCCTGTTTTTTTTTAATTCAATTCCTCTTGAAATAAATGCGAGCATTGCATTTGCTTTCCTTACTACTGATTCGACTTGCAAATTCACATTTTGGGAAACGTGCACTAGCACTCCCAAGTCCCTTCGCACCTCCGATTTCTGGACCATCTTCTCATTTAGAAAATAGTCAACGCCTTTACCAAAATGTATGACTCCACACGTTGCTATGTATTCCACCTGTCATATCTCTGCCCAATCTCCCAACCCGTCTAAATCCTTCTGCATCCTCTTCGTGTATTTTCGCATTATATGCAAACTTGTCATAAAGCCTTCAATACTCTCAACGAAATTATCCTTTATTCAGTAAGTTCCCGTGTAATAGACTTATCCTTCTTTGGTTAACGTCCACATAGTCTCGGATTAATCTGTTTCGGGTATATTTGTTCTGTGGCAAGTGGATTACATGATCTCACTGCATATTTCACTTTCTCATTTGTAGCACATTTAAATCATATTCCAAAGATTTACGGGTTTGTAGGTTAATTGGGATGGTATCAATGAATAAATGTAAAATTGTCCCTTTTGTGTACAGGATAGTGTTAATGTGCGGGGATCACTGGTCGGCGGGGACTCGATAGGCCGAAATGCCAGTTTTCGCGCTGTATCTCTAAACTAAGCTAAATTAAATTAATAAATATTGGCTTAGTAAATTTGTTATAGGCAACCCGAGTCCAATGTAGTTATTTCGTGATTAGTACAGGTGTCAGGGGGTAAGGGGAGGAGGCGGGAGAATGATGATAGGAAGGAGAGTAGATCAAATGAAGGAAATATATGCAGACAAATAACGACGATGAAGGGAATAGACTGTCAGCTGTGGCCTCGGCGAACGTGAATTCAGTAATGACTTTGCACTTTCCTCTGAGGTTTGCGATTCTGAATTTTAATTAGTGTAAGGCCAGACATTTCATTTGAGGCATCGTGTACTTTCAAGAAACACGTTTTCTGACAGTATTATCTTATAGAGTAGATAAATTGATCTCATCATCGTATATCGATCGTTCTAGCTGGGGATGTGACGAGATATCGCTTATGTTTTAAGCGTAATTGTAAAACATGACTTTACAAATTATAAGTATCTCGGTTCTATGTCATAAATTTGATGGCGTCTGCAATATATTCCAATATATTACATTTATGTGTGACTTATTCCAATTCAAAGACATGCATAACTATTTAAATGTTCGTTCCGTTGTGATTTATTACTGCCATAATAATAGTGACGACAATCTATTAGATCTTTGAAATGTTTTTGAGATAATGAGGATATATGTAATTCGTTATAGTCTCTCTCTCTCTCTCTCTCTCTCTCTCTCTCTCTCTCTCTCTCTCTCTCTCTCTCTCTCCCTCTCTCTCCCTCTCTCTCTCTCTCTCTCCCCCCCGGGCTCCCGCTCTCTCTCTCTCTTTTTTTTTTTTTTTTTTTAAATTTCCAAGACTTTATTCAACACATCAAATAATACAACAGATCACGTCATACACAAAGCGAAATTACATTATACCAAGTGTCATTATATTACAACATTACAATTATTATTCACAATACTCTCAACCCCTCGCGGTGACCAGCGCCCACGGAATACCTCCAAAGTCCCCGTGAACACCGCATGTTCCCTCTCCAGGGACACACGTGCACGGACGTAGGCCCGAAAGAGGGGCAAGCAGCCGACCCTTGCCTGACCATCCATCGCCTGCTGCCTGGACCCGCGTATGGCCATCTTGGCCAGGCCCAGGAGTAGACCGACAGGTAGGTCCCACCCTCCCACTTGGCTCTCCCCACAACCTACCTTGTGTCCAAACACAAGAATCGTAGGACTAAAATGTAACCAGAACTTTAGCAACAACCCCTTCAGATATTGATACAGGGGCAGTAGCCTCTCACACTCCATATAAATGTGGAACACGGTCTCTTCCTCGCCACAGAAAATACAGGCAGCGGACGAGTCCGTGAACCGACTCAAAAGTTTGTTACATGCCACCGCTCCGTGCAACACTCTCCACCCCAGGTCCCCAATGTAAAGGGGGACAACTCCCGTGTAGAGGGACCCCCACTGGGGACCTTCCCCGCCTTCAGGTGGTAACACCGTCCGCCATGGAGTGTCGGGACGGGAGACGAAGGCAAGGAGGTGCAGAATGTGCAGGAACATTCTATACAGTGAGCGTCTCTTCGCGTCACGAAACGGCACGCTATCCATCTCCGAAAGGCGGCTCAGGTTGTGTGGAGCCGGTGCCCGAGATATGTCCCGGAACCGAGGCCCGATGAGCAGATCTGACGGAGCGGGTAAGAGCTCATTCAAAACCACTCTAGGCGCATGCCTCTCCTCGACACCCGCCATGATTTGGTGAGGACCGGCCACTCCCGCAGCCGCAACATCCCCCTCCCCTCGTGGAGCAACACGCTGGCTGAAAACAACCAGATTCCTCACTCTTAACACATCCCGGTAGAAAACAGGCAAGCCCCTTAGGGCGGGTCAACTGATGCCCGCCTCCGGGAGCCGCGAGACCCCCCTTAGACAACGACCCCGTCGGAAAAAATACGTGGCCAAAACGTGCCATCTGGGGGGGTTCTCTATATACATATACCTCCTCAGAGTCCTGAGGCGGAGAGCCGCCACCTGGGTACGCACGCATACCAAGGACTGGCCCCCCTCCTCTAACGGGAGACTCAGGACCGCTGCGGAAACCCAGTGCTTCCTATTTCCCCAAAAGAAATCCACCAGCTTCATCTGTAAAGCATTTACAAAAATGGAAGGCGGGACAAGAGTAGCCAGCCGGTACCATAACATGGAGGCCACCAGCTGGTTTATGACCAAAACCCTCCCCTGAAAAGAAAGAACTCCAAGCAGGCCTGACCAGCGCCCCAGCCGGGCAACCACTTTCGTCTCCAACTCCTGCCAGTTTGCCGGCCAAGCATCCTCAGTGGGACTCAGGTACACCCCCAGATAGAGGAGGTGCGTGTTGCTCCACGCAAACATTGCCATCTCCTCTGGCAGGGAGTCCACCTGCCACTGACCCACTAAAAGTCCAGAGCACTTGCTCCAATTAATCCTGGCAGAGGATGCAGCCGAGTATATCTTCTGGCAATCACGCATCCTCCGCAGGTCACCAGGATCGGTGAACATAAGGAGTACATCATCGGCATATGCCGAAAGAACCAACTCCACCCCCGGGCCCGGTAGGGCCAAGCCTGTCAACCTCCTCCGAAGAAGACACAGGAACGGCTCCACACAGACCGCGTACAACTGACCTGACATGGGGCACCCCTGACGGACCCCCCTCCCAAAATGAAAGGGGGCCAACAACCCACCATTAACCTTCACAAGACACTCCACTGCAGCATACAAGAGGCGGACCCGGGCCACAAAATGCGGTCCAAATCCGAACGCTTGCAACGTCCCGAAAAGGTATTCATGCTCTACCCTATCAAAAGCCTTCTCCTGATCAAGAGACAGAAAAGCAGCTGACTGACCAGTTCCCTGTGCTAGATGAATCAGATCCCTAACCAGGTGGATGTTATCCTGAATGGACCGACCAGGGACTGTGTAGGACTGGTCATAGTGAATCAACTGAGACAGCACGGAGCCCAGGCGATTTGCCATCGCCCGTGCAAAAACTTTATACTCTGTGCATAGGAGAGAGACCGGGCGCCAGTTTTTCAACAAGCGGAGTTCCCCCTTCTTGGGCAGCAGGACAACAACTGCTCTACGCCACGAGAGGGGCATCTCCCCGGTCGCCAGGCTCTCCCCCAGAACCAACATGTAATCACCCCCCAGGATACCCCAGAAAGCTCTTACAAACTCTACCGTCAGCCCATCCAGCCCCGGGGACTTACCCCTCTTGAGCTGATGCAATGCTCGAGTCAACTCCTCCAAAGATAAAGGGCCATCAAGAATATCGGCCTCCTCCCTATCAATAATCGGTAGACTCTCCCACAGGTCCTGCTGAGCTTCCCCACTGACTCTACCTGCGGAGAACAGGGATCCATAAAAGGACCTGACCAAGGCACTAATCCTCTCTGGATCCGTGACAGAGGAGCCATCATCTGCTAGCAGCTCCACGAGCTGTTTGCGGGCTCCCCGCCCTTTCTCCAGAGAGAAAAAGAAAGGCGAAGCTCGATCCAGATCGTGCAGCATCTGGACCCGCGCCCTCACATAAGCGCCTCGGGACCTCTCAAGTTGCAGGTTCCTCAAGGCTTCCTTCTTCTCATGAAACACACCCCATTCGCAAGATTCACCTCCAACCTGACCCAGGCGAGACTCTGCGTCCCTCAGCTCCCTCTCAAGCTTCTCAACCGCTGAGTCCCGCCGCCCGGTCGACCCCCACGTGTATTCCTTACAAAAAATACGGATGTGAGCTTTCCCCACATCCCACCACTGCCTAAGGGAAGAGAAGCACCTCTGCCTCTCTCTCCACCTCACCCAAAACCGACTGAATGACTCCCGGAAACACCGATCCTCCAGCAGCCGGTTATTAAAGTGCCAGTACGCAGACCCGGCCCGAGCGCACGCTGGATTAAAATCCGCACGCACCAGACAATGGTCCGAGCATGGCACCAGCTGCATTGAGGCCGCTGAGACACGGGAAACAAACGCTCGGGAGATATATATTCGATCAATGCGGGAACCACCGCCCTCAGACCTCCGCGAAAAAGCAGTGGAGTCTGGGTTGAGGTCCCGCCACACATCAACCAACTCAAAAGAATCAATCAACCCTCTCAGCTTCTTCGCTACAGCAGGGGCACACTGAGTACCAGAACGATCTCGCACCTCAAGTGTGCAGTTAAAGTCCCCCCCAAGGAAGACACACTCTCCCCTATCAATAGTGCTCAACAGAGCACTCACCTCCTGAAGTAGGCCGGCCTGCATCGTGCCGGAGCTGGGGGCATACACGTTAATGAAATGCAACGGCATGCCATCCAGGCTCACGGCCAGATGGAGCAAACGTCCTGGCACAACTTCTTGCACTTTTATAATATTGGGCAAGAAATTCTGAGCCAACAGAATGGCCACCCCACTCGAATTTGAGCTAAGATGACTCATATAGACTTCACCTTCCCACTCCAATCTCCAGGTGGGTTCATCACTGACAACAGTATGCGTCTCCTGCAGAAAACACACTGCAAATTTCCCCTCCCTAAGGACCGATAAAAGCTGGAATCTGCGAAAACTCGCTCTACTCCCGTTTAAATTTAGGGTAACTAATGTGAATGCACTGGTACATTAGTTTGAAATCCTCCCACTTCTCCTGGGCTCTGTAGCCCTCTCTCTTAGGAGCTCCAAAAAGCCCCTAAGCTGGCCCTGCTCAGAGCCTGGAAGACCACTATCCTCGCTGGCAAGGATAGCCTCGAGAGTTTCAACTAAGGCCGACAGATCACCCCACCGTCTCTTAGCGGCCTCAACCTTTTTCTTGTTGCTGCGAATTGTTTTTAGGAATTCCAGCAACTCGCAGATGATAGCACTTGGTTCGTCCTTGGTTCCTGGGCTATCGGCCAAGTTTCTCGCACCTGACACAACACGCTCAGCATCACCAAGGTCATTTTCAGAAGTCGAAAGACCAGAGCTCTCTGGAATTTCGCCAACCCCTTCACACAAACTGTCCCCATCCCTCTCCCCCTCCTCCGACATGTCACCACCCCCAGGATCAATGCCGGGGAAGGGTCCCGAAGCCCCTATCCGC
Source organism: Amblyraja radiata (assembly GCF_010909765.2). Lineage (NCBI taxonomy): Eukaryota > Metazoa > Chordata > Chondrichthyes > Rajiformes > Rajidae > Amblyraja > Amblyraja radiata. The sequence continues at coordinate 986,363 of NW_022630100.1, forward strand.
ATCACGCAGCCCACTGCCTGGCTGGGCTCCTGCGCTCTGTCCTCACCCTCCACATCTGGGCCTGGGGAAGAGAAAACAAGAGGCACCCCCAGGGTCTGTGGTAAACTGGCACCCCCAGAATCCGAAAGAAGGTCGCTGCCCGAAACAACTCCGACCTCCACGGCACCGAAAGCACCCCCTCCACTGGCAACACCCAGAGGCTCTCCACCAGTCTTTTTCCTCTCCCCTGCCAACTCAGCCGGCAGTACAATACACACCTCGGCACCTCCACTGGCTCCAATATTGAGCACTGATTGGTACACCATTCCCCCCGGCCCCCCTCCCTCGGGCTGACTCTGCTCGTCCCCCGTCTCAGGGTCCACACTACCAGGGGAGCTTACCCCACCCTCCTGCGTGCTAACACCCTTAGTAGGCCTCTGAAACGAGGGGACCTCCTCCGACCCAGAGGACGCACCCCCAGGGGAGCCAAGATCAACACACGATGAGATACCTCCCTCGGAGGGCCCCTGTGATGAAAGAACCTCCCCCCGCCCAGAGGACACAGCTCCAGAGGGGTCTACCCCGTCACCTGACCCTATGGTACCCTCGAGAGAACCCTGAAGCGGAGGCTCAACCTCCACCCCAGTAGACGTCATTTCCTGACCTCCACCCACATCGGTGGTGGAAGGACTGGAAAACTGCACCCCCCTTACTTTGGACTCACGTCCATGCTCTTCCTCGCCAGGCCCAATCCTCCTTTTTGTCCCACTAGCATGCGGCGGTGTGGTGACCTCCATAAAGAAAGGGTCTTCCTCCTCCACACTACCCCCAGCCACTTTACCACCCGCACGTGTTACCTTCCCTACTCCCGTCAGAGCCACCTCAGCTCCTTGCTGGGCCACGGCAGTTTCACTCTGGGCCTCCCTGGAGCTAACAGGCACCTCTTGGGTGATCTTTTTCTCCTTTTTCTTCCTCTTCTTCAGCTGCTCCCATTCCTCTCCTCCCTCCCCCTGTGCCTCACCTTCAGCCACCCCCACATGTTCAGAATGTAGGGGGTGGGGGCCCTCGCTGCCCCGGGTCCCCAAGGCGGAAACTCCAGACCCAGAAGGGCTATCCCCGCTGCCCCGGATCACCGAGGCAGTGCCAGCAGCCCCAGCCAGGTCAGCGCCTCCACCCCGCCCCTCCGAGGCATGACGAGCCACCGCTGATGGGCCAGCAGTGCGTTCCTGGGCCGCTGCGCTAGAGGCTCTGGCAGCGACCCCATGATTAGGACATTCCCTACGGAGATGTCCATAACCACCGCACGCATGACACCGTGCCTTTCCCCAACTCCAACGCACGGTTCTAGGGAGACCCCTACACTCCACCTCGAAACTCCCCTCATCGCCTTCCCCCTCCCCCACCTTCACGAACACCCTCCTTTTGAAACTGAGAATCCCTTTTTCCTCCGGGTCCCCCCCCGGGTGCATGAGCCTAAAGCACTTAGACCGCACCTCCCCAATCTGAGACAGGTGTGGAATGAGTGTCGCATCCGGAATACATGTAGGGCAACTCCGCAGGAGAACCGGTCTCACCCTGGACACCCATGGGTCCACCTGTATATGGACCCCCCCCCACTGAAATCCCCCTCTCCACCACTGTGGCCACATCCTCCCGTTTCTTCAATATCATCTCAACCTTTCCCCTCTCGAGCTCGGAAGAGACAATAGCCCCCCTACCAAGAAGGGCATTCATAGCCTTCGTAATTGCTCCCCTGGACATCTGGGGCCCAGTTTGAACCGAGATACCAAAACTGTCCCAGTCCAAGTCAACATGAGGCTCATGTTCAGATGGCCTCGCTTCCGCTGCTGATGTCGCTGCTGCGTAGCTCCTCACCTTCTGCCGCGCCCCCGCCATCGCCATCCGGGCAGAGGCACAAACCAGCTCCCGTCCCTCCAGCAGCTCAGCAAATTAATTCCCAGGGACAGTCACAGTCCAAAGCAATCCTCAAAAAGCAAAGTCCTCCAGCTGAATAAGGAATGTTCCAAACTCGTCCACGCCAGAATGCCAGGTCGCCCTTTCTTGCCGAACACAAAAGCACCGTCTTCACATTAAGCCAGGCAACCGCACTGTGCAAAATGACTTTAGGGCAGAGAATCAGTGCCAAAACACCGCAAAGGCACCGAAAAACTTCAAACCCTCGATATCCAGGCACTCTTGGCAGTCCGCCAATGACAGCCGCACCCTGCTCCCTCGACAATGCAGAAAATTATCAAGGGATTTTCGCGCTAAATGGAGGAGTCTTTAAAGCAATGGAAAGTTTCAACAGTCCAACAATAAGTCAGACTATGAATCCCCACTGCCTCTGTTCCTTTCCCAGCGACAGAATCCTTCAAAGGCTGCTTAAAACTTCTCAGCCACTGGAGCTGAGACAGACACAGCCTGCCTCTCTCTCTCTCTCTCTCTCTCTCTCTCTCTCGAGAGCAGCTAGCAGAGGAGCGAGAGAGAGAGAGAGAGAGACGAGAGAGGAGAGAGAGAGAGAGAAGCGAGAGAGGAGAGAGAGAGAGCGAGAGAGAGAGAGAGCGAGAGAGAGCGAGAGAGGAGAGAGATAGCGCGCGAGAGCGCGAGAGGCGAGCTATAGGGGGCGTTGTGAATGGGTAAAATTTCTCTCTAACTTCACTCTATCTCTCTCTCTCTCTCTCTCTCTCTCTCTCTCTCTCTCTCTCTCTCTCTCTCTCTCTGTCTCTCTCCCTCTCTTTCTTTCTTTCTCTATCTCGCTCTCTTTCTCACTCTCTCTCCCAACTATATTTAGCCGGGAAATATCTCAACAATTATGAGTGGGATAGGGCCAATATATGTGTTATACAAGCTGTGGATAAAATGAGAACATGTGTTCAAATACACAGATAGAAATCCAGAAAAGGTGGGATCTCACTAAAGTTGTAAAACATAAACTTAAACGCGGGAGCTTAATAGACTGTCGTAGTTACAATATATCTAAGTGATCCCACTGCTGATACGGTGTCGTAGCGGTGGAGCTACTGCCTTACAGGGCCAACGAACCGGGTTCTATCCTTACTACAAGTGCTTATCTTTACGGAGTTTGTCCGCTCTCCCGTAACCATAGTGATTTTATGCTTTGCATTTGCGCAATGTGGGATAAGACCATTAAGTCTTCAGATGTGTAAAAAATGATGGTATTGTTCACAGCGAGGAAGATAATTATTGGCTGAAATATGATATTTGTTTAAAATGGCTGAGAAATGGTAGATGCAATTTAATCCAGATAATTGTGAAGTTATGTATTTTGGAAAGATTCATAAGCATCGGGCGTACTCAGTTCGTTTTTGTTTTGAGTACAGTTATCGTGGTTCAATTACAGGGACTATGGGCAGGGAATGCGGAAGCTGCAGGAAGTTTCTGCCAGAACGCTGTCCGGATTAGTGGTCATCAACTCCAAGGAGATGTTTTAGGGCATTGTCCCTTTAACCTGCACCTTGCATCTCACTTTTACCTGGGACCCACGTCCTGTCAATAACAACTCAGAACGGCAGAGACACAACGCATCTCAACGAGCAGTGACGAGTTTTTCAAACGTCAGTTTATTCAAGATCTTAATAGTTTCTACTGCGAAAAACACTGCAAGAAGCCAGAGTTCAATCACTCACAGCGCCGACAGGTTGTTTTATAACTGATGATACAATGATTACATGTGGATTGTATTTGTTGTCATAATGCCCCCTCCACACCCCCACACCCAGAATTAGTTTTAACCTTCGCCGGAATTTTCCAGGACATTTCAGCATCCAACTTTCGAAGTCTTCATCCCGCGGCATCCAGCTTTGTGAACTGTAACTGTGGGAGCTGGCTAAAGGCGTTCCTCAAGTTTATGCCAATCACATCAAGTACACTGTGTTATCAATGCCTCATTGCCTCTGAAAGAATGAAATAAAAAAGTCAAACATAATCTTCTGCAAAAATGATTGCCTTTGTGTAATTAATCCCTGACTTTCCAAGTGTACAGCGCTGTGCCACAGCTGCTGGAGACGTTCATCTGCGTCTGTCATTTGTCCATCGTGCGCAGGGAGCGCATGTGACAGCGCTCTCTTTTAGAACTACCGTGGATGGCCGATAGATGGCGTGGGACTGTTTCTACGCTTCGTCTTTCCATCCATGTAATCAACACACATCTTCTTGCAACCGATCCAATAACTTCCGTATCACTGATATCTAATTTATCCCTGCTATTTCACTTGCATAACTATATCACATGTGTTGTTCTTCAGCAATCCAGAGCAGAGTAGAAATGCTGGTCGCAGATGCGACAATATTAAACTACTACCTATCTCTTTGATGATTCCCAGTATCCTTGATCCGACTTTGCTAGCTCCACATTGCACTAAATGATATTGTCTTATCATGTAAGAAATGCTGTTAATTGATTACGCATTGTCATACTACTGACTGTTAGCACGCAATAAAAGCTTTTCACTGTACCTCGGTAAACGCGACAATAAATTAAATTGAACTGGTCGAGGGCGGGTATGAAGAGGTGTCCGAAAGCTGGTGCCTGGAATCCCACAGTAGAAGTCTGGCCGCGCCACTCAACAAACGCAACTATCTCCCTTGTCGGCAGGTGTAATAACAATGTCCGGATTCCTATTGAAGGACTGGACGGCTGTACAGGAAAGACATTTTTGCCGTAGAGGGAGTACAGAGAAAGTTCACCAGAATGATTCCTGGGATGTCAGGACTTTCCATATAACCATATAACAATTAAAGCACGGAAACAGGCCATCTCGGCCCTACAAGTCCGTGCCGAACAATTGTTTTACCCTAGTCCCATCTACCCGCATTCAGACCATAACCCTCCATTCCCTTCCCATCCATATACCTATCCAATTTATTTTTAAATGATAAAATCGAACCTGCCACCACCACTTCCGCTCGAAGCTCATTCCCCACAGCTACCACTCTCTGAGTAAAGAAGTTCCCCCTCATGTTACCCCTAAACTTCTGTCCCTTAATTCTGATGTCCTCTTGTTTGAATCGTCCCTACTCTCAATGGGAAAAGCTTGTCCACCTCTGTCTATCCCTCATCATTTTAAAGACCTCTATCAAGTCCCCCCTTAACCTTCTGCGCTCCAGAGAATATAGAACTAACTTATTCAACCGTTCTCTGTAACCTAGTTGCTGAAACCCAGGCAGTAGTCTAGTAAATCTCCTCTGCACTCTCTCTATTTTGTTGATATCCTTCCTATAATTGGGCGACCAAAATTGCACACCACACTCCAGAATTGGTCTCACCAATGCCTTGTACAATTTTAACATTTCATCCCAACTTCTATACTCAATGCTCTGATTTATAACGGCTAGCATACCAAAAGCTTTCTTTACCACCCTATCTACATGTGATTCCACCTTCAGGGAACTATGCACAGTTATTCCTAGATCCCTCTGTTCAACTGCATTCCTCAATTCGCTACCATTTACCATGTACGTCCTATTTTGATTTGTACTGCCAAGATGTAGCACCTCACAGCTATCAGCATTAAACTCCATCTGCCATCTTTCAGCCCATTCTTCCAAATGGCCTAAATCCCTCTGTAAACTTTGGAAATCTACTTACTTATCCACAGCACCATCTATCTTAGTATCATCTGCATACTTACTCATCCAATTTACCACACCTTCATCAAGACTTTCATATGAAGAAAGACTGGATAGACTCGGCTTGTACTCGCTAGAATTTAGAAGACTGAGGGGGGATCTTATAGACACTTACAAAATGCATAAGGGGTTGGACAGGCTAGATGCAGGAAGATTGTGCCCGATGTTGGGGAAGTCCAGAACAAGGGGTCTCAGTTTATGTATAAGGGGGGAAATCTTTTAGGACCGAGATGAGAAAAACATTTTTCACACAGAGAGTGGTGAATCTCTGGAATTCTCTGCCGCAGAAGGTAGTTGAGGCCAGTTAATTGGGTATATTTAAGAGGGGGTTCTTGGTTCTTGGTTTCTTGGTCCTCCGAAATATTCCAAATGGATATTAAACTGGAAGTGGTGAAGGGAGGGCTTAAGCCAGAAATTGTTATTGGGAAGAAAGAGCTACTTTAAATTTAGTTGCATCTGGTTGGGTAACTATAGTTGGATGGAGGTTATTCCATGCTTTAATTGTGCGGGGGAAGAACGAATTGCTGTACACATCTGTCTTTGTAGCTGGGATGACAAATTGGATCGAATGCCCTCGTCTGCTCCTAATTGGTTTGGGTTTGGTGTAGGTCTTGTAGTCTATGTCGAGCTGACCATTTAGCATGTTGTAAAAACAGGTCAAACGGTGAGCTTCACGTGTGTCTTGGATAGGGTTCCACCCCAGAGAATTCAGAAGTTTGGTGACACTCGCTTCTATCTCATAGGTGTTAATAACAAATCGAGCTGCCTGTCTTTGGACACGTTCGATGGAAGAAATGTTTTTATTTGTGTATGGGTCCCATGCTGCAACTGGGTAGTCCAAATGAGGTCTAACGAGGGTGAAGTATAGCTTCTCCTTGACAGATGTTGAACAATGATGAGAGTTGCGCCTCATAAAGTTTAGGCCACCTGTTGCTTTCACCGTTGCATGATCTGTCTGACCATTCCAACACAGATCATTCTGCAATTGTATGCCAAGTTACTAGGTTTGTTTGGATTCTTCAAGGGTGGTACCAAGAGTTAGATGTGACCCTTGTGGCTAAAGGGATCAGGGGGTGTGAGGAGACGGCATGAACAGGATACTGGGTTGGATGTTCAGACATGATCATATTCAATGGCGTTGCAGGCTCGAAGAGCCGAATGGCCTACTTCTGCACCTATGTCCTACGTTTCTATGTTTTTATGTGCGTTGCGACGGGTGAGATCAGCGTGGGTCAGGGTCGTAGACATTTCAAAACGGTTGATGTCGCGACGACAGTTCGAAGTAACATAGTCCAGTGGGATGAAGGGCGGCAGAATGAGGCCAAGTGGAGGGGGATTTGTAATTACTGGAAGGCAAAACGCCCTTCCCATAGAAAAGATCAGATGACGGGGAAGCGGAAGAAGTGCTCGACATTATGGCGAGCTACGGGTTGGGGGTTGGGGTAGGGAGTGGGGGCATTCATTGATATGTAGGTGCAGTGGTTTGAAGATAACGATTCTGTTGAGAACCGACCGTACTGCATCATAAAAAAGGGGCCAGGGGAGATGGAGAAAACTCGACAATGGTGAGGGCTGTGTGCAAAAGGGGAGAGGGATCCAGGGATGCTCGTGTGAAGTGCAATGAGGAGACGACGGGGCTGAGAAAATGAGACTATTGTACGGGTGGTGCCATTATTGAGCTTCCCTACTGGAAATCGGAACAGGGGTTTAGAAGGATGAGGGGCACATCTTTGATACTTACCGAATAGTGAAAGGCCTGCATAGAGTGGATGTGGAGTGGCTATTTTCACGAGGGCAAAGCTTCAGAGTTAAAGGACGTCCCTTTAGGAAGTAGACGAGGAAGAATTAATGTCGTTAGATGGTGGAGATTCTATGAAATTCATTGCCCCCAGAAGCCCGCCGGCGGACGGCGTGTGGGGGTCAGGACGACAGTGGCGTGGTCAGGCACATGGTGGGACCAACGGGGGAAGCTGTGCGGGTAGGTGGAGATTCACCGTCAGTAGGTTCGGCCTGGGAGTGGCCGAGGGTGTAGTGGTGTCTGACGCCGGCTGCAACTTCGACGGTGAGGGCCTCAGAGTGTGTTTAGTTCTACGCTAGTCCACTTTCTAGTCCAATCCCTACAAAATATGGACAATTTACAGACGCCCATAAACCGACAAAACCCACACAACTTTAGAATGTGGGAGGGAACCACTGAGCAAATACACGACATATCAGGAATTATTTGTAAATTCTACAACGACTGCACACAAGCTCAGAATCGAACCGGGATATTTCGCGTTGCGAGACAGCAACCGTACCAGCGTTCTTGGGCTGAAACTGACACATTTGTCACTGCATGCAGATTGTAATTCAATATATAGATTGCTGAAATTCATCTTGTTGGGCATCGGCTCTGCTGCTCGCAAATACTGTTCGTAATATGCTCACCGGAGCTGCACACAGTACTTTACTGTATGTGAAGAATTCTCCCGACCAGAAACATCACCTCTCTATGGATACGGAGCAACTAATCGCAGCAGAGAACTTCCCTGGAGAACATGGATGGGCGACGTTGCTGGTCGGAACCCTTCCTTAGTCTGCAAAAGGGTTTATTTCGCCCTTGCATGTTCTCCAACAATGCTGCCTCATCCGCTGATTTACTTCATCGTTTTGTATCGCCATTCGTTATAAACCAGCACCAGCAGTTCCTTGTTATTACGTCGCCCATCTGTGTCCCCGACCTGCTGCCTGACCTGCTGTGTTACTCCAACACTTTGTGTCTTTTCGGTAAATAAGTATCTACGGGTCGTTGTGTTAAAGTACATTAGTACCCGTTGCTAAAATAGATTTATATCCAATTCTAGTACGATATCTGTGTTCATAATGTCACAGCTGTATAGTAAACGTGTTCTAATTAACACGCAAAGCCATACTTGTCGATGAACGACATCTGCCTGTAGATGATGCACCTACAAACTCCTCCTTCCGATCCTATTCACTGATGCTGTGTGGATTTCCCATGTTCTCCCTGCCACCACGGGAAATTCCCTCGTGGACTGCAGTTACTTTCCACAACCCAAAGACGTAAGTAGTTGACGGGGCAAATGGCCGCTATAACGCTACCCTGATTCATCTGGGCTGCTGATTCAATACTGGGCATTTGAGTGGCTCATTAGGGATACATTAAATGAGCGTGCGGAGAGGAAATGGAATGCAGACATTACACTGACGCCCGGTATTGACTCGATGGTGCAAATGGTATATCGGAAAGTCAGGTGCAATGTTATCATGTAGAAGGTAACGTAATTTAGAAACGAGTTTTTACTTTGAACACTAATATCACAACAAACACTTTATTGAATTGTAAATTAAAACGAACGGGCTCTTAATCACCTTTTTAAATTCCTCCCTGAATTTTTTCTGGGACACCCCATAAATAAACGTATTGATGCAGGCACTCAGAGACCTCAGCATATATCCGGACAGTTCCGCAATGGTAAATGGGTCGTGGTATCTGTTGATGAAAGCTCCACCTTGAGGAAATTTACACTCAAGAAGCAAACAAAGTTTACTATCCACAGTAGGACGAAGCTACCGGATATGGCCAGCAATAGAATGATGGACTTCCTTCTGCTCTCCACCTCTTGATCCGTGCCGCCCTCGTCCTCCCTTTTCCCTCGGAGACCGCTCCTCACCCTGTTGGCGCGTATGATGTGCCTGATTGTCAGGGTATTGAGGAGTATGATCAGCAAAATGGGTGAAAATGGGGTTAAAATGATTTCGATGAAGAAAAGTGCTGCCCAAAACTGTGAGGTGTAGAATTCTGGGGTATGGCTACAGGACCAACCCACGTTGTCAATTATTTCTCGAGGTACATAGGCAAAATATATAGGTATATTTGTGATAATACAGAAGATACATGTCAGCGATATCACTATAGTCGCAGTTCTCTCGGTGCAATATTTTGTTCGTAAATTCTGAGTACATATAGTGACAAATCGATCGAAGGTGAAGGTCACCGTTAACCAGACAGAGCAATCGATGCAAATAAAATTAAAGACAATATTCAATTTGCAAACTTGAGTTATGTTGAGAAATGAATAAGGAAAATAGCCATCTGAAATCTCGGAGAGAATTACCTCGAAGATCAGGACCAATGAATCAGCCACGGCCATGGATACCAGATAGCGGGAGATACATTTAGAGAGTCCACACTTTCCCCGGGAGAGAATGACGATTGGCATCAGGTTAGCTGTAGGAAAGACGAAATTAAAATCACCAACATTTACTATTCCAGAAGAACATCAGTTTGACAGTTCAGCGAAGGTAAATAGATGATATCAGACTGTCACCTACCCCTTGTACTCGTGTCGCCCACACGTCTCTGATTCTGAAAAGGACATCGGAAAGATGGACTTCACAAACCAATAGTCAATAAAATGCAGTGGCCAAGGATTACTGGGATTACAGTCTAGCGGCCTATCACAGAGCGATTATTAAAAGGTCTGACGGGTATAGTGGATATATATTCATTGTGAATTCCATTCACCTGACCACAAAGGAATGTGCAGAGTGAAGAATATTGGCCGGTTTACTTATCACAGTCCAGCGCCAAACCGTATGCTATAACCTTCCATCTGCAGGCAGAATGCATGATCAACATAAAAACAAGAACAGTTTGATGATAACCGCAGTTGACAAGTATTGCGTTTAAATATAAATCGTATCGAGAAGTTGTGTACACGTGTCCGCGGTGAGCCGTGGCCACACTAGCGTTGCTCACCAGCAGATTGATTTCCCGATAAACATATGAATGCAAATGCTGCATCCAATCCACGCCTCTGCTAAACTATATTTCCCAACGCGCTTGCGTTATAAAGGGTCCTGTTTTAATCGCCCATTTCCCTCAAGGCAAACTGACAGCAGGCGCACTGCTGCCGGACTGCAGACCGACCTAGGATCGACACTGGTCACTAATGCTGTTTGCACCTTCTCCCGGCGCTGGCGTAGCTTCAACTCCCTGGGTCAATGTTAGATGGATTGATTGATGCAGCATGTTAACATGTCCCCGGCACACCGGGTCGTGCAGATCATCCATCACCCGTTCACACTGGTTCTATGTTATCCAACATTCGCATCCACTCCCTACACACTGGAAGAAAATTATAGAACCTAGTTCACCTACAAACCAGGACGGGCTGTGAGAGAAATCTAGAGCTTCCGGACCTTTGTGATGTGGAAGGAGCCAGAGCCGACAGTTGAATCAACGCAATTAGTGCAAATTCCACACAGGATCCCAGGTCCGGATCAATCCGGCTCTCTCGCGCTGTAAGGCAGCAGTTTTCCGAGCTGCTAATGTGCGGCACGGTTCTCCGTTGTTCCACTTGCGATACACCGCTGGCTGGTAGGTTGCCTGTCCACATCATTTGTCGCCAATGCATCGGGTCATGGCAAAACTTGGAGTAAATTGAGAAGAGAGTGTGAACGGAAAATCAGCCGGTGTATCCGATTGCAGTTGGTCCCGATTGACCGAACTTGCCGCCCTCCCTATCACAGGGGCAGCATTCACTGCATTCGCTATTTATCCACTTCCATTTGGAGATGAACTATAATTACAGTCCTGTATTTTTCACAGCAGTAATGGTGTCAGAAACGTCCGCACCCGCTACAGATTGGTATCGTACATGTGTGGGTATCTTAATACACTGTGCGACTGACGGAGCCGGTAAATATAAGCCGCACAATGCTGGATCTGTATCTCAAGCAACAATTAATCGCACAGATTGTTTCAATAGTAAAGGCGAGAGAGCGAAGCCTGGGTACAGAATAGTAAAAGACTTACCAGGAATACCAATGATGACAAGGATGGGGTAGAAGATGTTCTCTACCTGGTTGATTACCGGCAGTTCCATGTCCAGATATAATCCACGTTTTCTGCCAGTGGTCTGACAGGTCGCTTGCTTTTAAAGTTAGCTGCATATTCTCCAGATAAATCATATGACTTCTAATCAAAGCAAATTAATTGGGATTAGTGTCAGTCCATTAAACAAACAAAGTTAATATCATGACGTTAGCAACTGCTGAGTATGTTATTGCGCAACAACTGCCAGCAGTGTTCTATAAAATATATATTATGTTATTCCACTACAGATAATAGGTTGAATTATTAAGAACATATATTTGTTAGTCTATTCGCATTCTCTGATTCCTGCGTTAATGTAATGTTGAATTGTCCACGCATCTCCATATGCCGATCTAATAGCTTATTGCACAACACTCTTCATCTGCTTTCACCGCCATTCCTGGCAGCTCGTTCCATGCACTGGCCACTACCTACACAACCTCCTGACCGCGTATCTGCTTTAAATGTTGACCCTCTGAATTTAAACATATGCCCTCTAGTCCATCCCATCAAAGATGTGTTTCTGACTGTTTACCTCATCCATGCCTCCCCCAATTGTGTTTATTTATATCATGTCTCTCTTCCTCCCTCAACATTCCAGAAAAAGAGATCAAAGTTTGTCCAACTTCTCCTTGTAACAAATGCAGTCCAATCGAGGCAGAATTCCAGTGAAATACCTCTGCATCCACTCCAAAGCCTCCACATTATTGCTGTAAGGGGCGCCCAGAACGTGACTTCGTGACCTTTGTAATCAAAGCCCGCCCGACGTAGGCAAGCATTCCATACGCCTCCTGAACAATGCTTTCTGCATGTGATGCCACTTTCAGGGAGCTATGGATCTGGACACGAATATCATTCTGCGTTTCCGTGTTGTTAAGAGTCCTGCCGTCAACCGTATAGTTTCGCATTACATTAAATGTGTATATTTTAATGCTAGGAGCATTGTAAGAAAGGTGGATGAACTCAGAGCCTGGATTGACACCTGGAAGTATGATTTTGTGGCGATCAGTGAAACATGGTTGCAAGAGGGCTGTGATTGGATACTAAATATTCCAGGATTTCCTTGCTTCAGGTGTGATAGAATTGGAGGGGCAAGAGGTGGAGGTGTTGCATTGCTTATCAGGGAAGATATTACAGCAATGCTTTGGCAGGATAGATTAGAGGGCTCGTCTAGGGAGGCTATTTGGGTGGAACTGAGAAATGGGAAAGGGGTATTATAGGGGTGTATTATAGACCGCCAAATGGGGAGCGAGAATTGGAAGAGCAAATATGTAAGGAGATTGCAGATATTAGTAGTAAGCACAAGGTAGTGATTGTGGGAGATTTCAATTTCCCACACATAGACTGGGAAACACATTCTGTAAATGGGCTGGATGGGTTGGAGTTTGTAAAATGTGTGCAGGATAGTTTTTTGCAGCAATACATAGAAGTACCTACTAGAGAAGGAGCGGTGCTGGACCTCCTGTTAGGAAATGAGACGGGTCAGGTGGCAGAGGTATGCGTTGGGGAACAGTTCGGGACCAATGATCACAATACCATTAGTTTCAATATAATTATGGAGAGGGTCAGAACCGGACCTATGGTTGTGATTTTTGATTGGAGAAAGGCTAACTTTGAGGAGATGTGAAAGGATTTAAAAGGAGTAAATTGGGACATTTTGTTTTATGGGAAAGATGTGGAAGAGAAACGGAGTACATTTAAAGGTGAAATTTTAAGAGTACAGAATCTTTATGTCCCTGTTCGGTTGAAAGGAAATAGTAAAAATCGGAAAGAGCCATGGTTTTCAAGGGAAATTGGACACTTGGTTCGGAAAAAGAGGGAGTTCTACAATAATTATAGGCAGCATGGAGTAAATGAGGTGCTTGAGGAGAATAAAGAATGTAAAAAGAATCTTAAGAAAGAAATTACAAAAGCTAAAAGAAGATATGAGGTTGCTTTGGCAAGTAAGGTGAAAGTAAACCCAAAGGGTCTCTACAGCTATATTAATAGCAAAAGGATAACGAGGGATAAAATTGGTCCATTAGAGAGTCAGAGTGGACAGTTATCTGCAGAGCCAAAAGATATGGGAGAGATAATGAACAATTTATTTTCTTCGGTATTCACCAAGGAGAAGGATATTGAATTATGTGAGGTAAGGGAAACAAGTAGAGTAGCTATGGAAACTATGAGATTCAAAGAAGAGGAAGTACTGACACTTTTGAGAAATATAAAAGTGGATAAGTCTCCATGTCCGGACAGGATATTCCCTAGGACATTGAGGGCAGTTAGTGTGAAATAGCAGGGGCTATGACAGAAATCTTTCAAATGTCATTAGAAACGGAAATAGTGCCGGAGGATTGGCGTACTGCGCATGTGGTTCCATTGTTTAAAAAGGGGTCTAAGAGTAAACCTAGCAATTATAGACCTGTTAGTTTGACGTCAGTGGTGGGCAAATCAATGGAAAGGATACTTAGAGATAATATATATAAGCATCTGGATAAACAGGGTCTGATTAGGAACAGTCAACATGGATTTGTGCCTGGAAGGTCATGTTTGACTAATCTTCTTGAATTTTTTGAAGAGGTTACTAGGGAAATTGATGAGGGTAAAGCAGTGGATGTTGTATATATGGACTTCAGTAAGGCCTTTGACAAGGTTCCTCATGGAAGGTTGGTTAAGAAGATTCAATGGTTGGGTATTAATGATGGAGTAGCAAGATGGATTCAACAGTGGCTGAATGGGAGATGCCAGAGAGTAATGGTGGATGGTTGTTTGTCAGGTTGGAGGCCAGTGACTAGTGGGGTGCCACATGGATCTGTGTTGGGTCCACTGTTGTTTGTCATGTACATCAATGGTCTGGATGATGGTGTGGTAAATTGGATTAGTAAATATGCAGATTATGCTAAAATAGGTGGGGTTGTGGATAATGAGGTCGATTTTCAAAGTCTACAGAGAGATTTATGCCAGTTGGAAGAGTGGACTGGAAGATGGCAGGTGGCGTTTAATGCTGATAAGTGTGAGGTGCTACATCTTGGCAGGACAAATCAAAATAGGACGTCCATGGTAAATGGTGGGGAATTGAAGAATGCAGGTGAACGGAGGAATCTGGGAATAACTGTGCACAGTTCCCAGAAAGTGGAATCTCATGTAGATAGGGTGGTAAAGAAAGCTTTTGGTGTGCTGGCCTTTATAAATCAGAGCATTGAGTATAGAAGTTGGGATGTAATGTTAAAATTGTACAAGGCTTTGGTGAGGCCAATTCTGGAGTATGGGGTACAATTTTGGTCGCCTAATTATAGGAAGGATGTCAACAAAATAGAGAGAGTACAGAGGAGATTTACTAGAATGTTGCCTGGGTTTCAGCAGCTACGTTACAGAGAAAGGTTGAACAAGTTAGGGCTTTATTCTTTGGAGCGCAGAAGGTTAAGGGTAGACTTGATAGAGGTCTTTAAAATGATGAGAGGGATAGACAGAGTTGACGTGGATAAGCTTTTCCCACTGAGAGTAGGGAAGATTCAAACAAGGGGACATGACTTGAGAATTAATGGACAGAAGTTGAGGGGTAACATGAGGGGGAACTTCTTTACTCAGAGAGTGGTGGCTGTGTGGAATGAGCTTCCAGGGAAGGTGGTGGAGGCAGGTTCGTTTTTATCATTTAAAAATAAATTGGTTAGTTATATGGACGGGAAAGGAATGGAGGGTTATGGTCTGAGCGCATGTATATGGGACTAGGGGAGAATACGTGTTCGGCACGGACTAGAAGGGTCGAGATGGCCTGTTTCCGTGCTGTAATTGTTATATGGTTATATGGTTATACATTGACCTCGCAAAAGGCAACACCTCCTAACTACCGACATTGAAATCCATCTGCCACTTGCCCGCATAGTTCTGCAGCTGACCGACGTCCCATTATGTTGTTTGACAACTTTCCTCCCATCTCGCAACTTCAGCAATATCTGCTTTGGCTGCAGACATCTGTAAAACGTATCTACGTCTATATCTATCTCAATGCCTGCAGATGAAAGAGACAGGTATTGGCCAGTACGGCCATGCCCCGTCAGCTTCAATGATGAGGAGGTTCGAATGTTTGAGAGCTTCAATTTGCTTGGCGTTAATATACAGTATGATCTGTGTGGTCCAGACACTATGATGGGACAACTAAGAAGATACACTGAAGTCTACGTCTTTCAGAAACTGAAAGCAATCGGTATGTCTCTGGTGACTCTTCCAAGCTTCTGCAGATGCACCAAAATAAGCAATCTGTTCTTTCTTCTCCTTCAACACCCTTGGAAAGAACCCATTAGGTCCAGCCACCCACTTCAAACTTACATACGCTTCTTTTTTTCCTTGTCAGGTTTACGATCTCCTAGGTCATCCACGATTGCCTTCTCTCCCATGCGATTACTAAGGAAAAGGTGCTTGGAAAACTGAAAAGGCTGAGGCTCGTTAAATCACCTGGAACGAATGGACTGCATCCCATGGTTCTGTAGTAGGTGGCCTCATGGATTGTGGAGGCAATATTTGTGATATTTCAAGAATCACTTGAGTTAGTAGTGATTCCCCAAGAGTGGTCAATTACGGATATCACCCCGCTGTACATAAAGGGAGCAAAACAGAAGAGCGGACAGGTTAATATATATAGACAACTAAGGACAGGTTAACGTCATCGGTGGTTGCTAAGATTTTAGAGTCAATTATAAAGGATGAGATTACCCAGCAGCTGGATGTTCCCGATAAAAGAAGCCGACGTCAGCATGAGTTTGTGAAGGGATGATCTTGTCTGACTAATCTGTTGGTGTTCTTTGAGAATGTTAGTAGCAGAATAGACAGAGTGGAGGCGGTAGATGTTGTTTCCTATAATTTCAGAAGCGCTTCGATGAGGTGCCGCACGTCAGGCTGCTCGGGAATATATGAGTCCATGTTATTAATGGGAAGATGTCAGCATGGATAGACGGTTGGCTGTGTGGCAAAGAGATGCAATAAAATACGCGTTTTCAGGTGGGCTGACAGTGACTAGTGGAGTTCCGCAAGGGTTGGTACTGGGGCCGCTTATCTTCACTTTCTATATTAATGATTTGGATAACGGGATTGAAGGCTTCGACGTCAAGTTTGCAGATGATGCTCATATAGGTGGAGGGTCAGTCAGTGGAGAAGAAGCAAGGACTGCAGAAATACTTGAACAGGTTAGGAAAATGGACAGAGAAGTGGCAGATGAAATCTAGTATAGCAAAGTGCGGAATCATGCATTTTGGTAATAATAATAAAGGCGTTGATTATTTTGTAAATGGGGGCATAATCCATAAATCGGTGGAAAGGGACTTGGGAGTGCTGGGACTCACAAACAGTTAATTTGCAAGTAGAATCGGTAGCAAGGAAGGCAAATTAAATGCTGCCATTTATATCAAGTGGACTGGAAAACAAATAGTGTGATGTAATACTGAGGCTCGATAAGGCGCTGGTCAGGCAGCATTACCGGGGATCGCCGTCTGGAGCCCGGAGTGCTGGACCTGCTGCACCGACATCATAGAGCTGCGGTTTGCGGAGCTCCCAACGCGGGCGGCGCTGATGGACAGCGCGGGGTCCTGCGACTCTGCCCGGCTCGGCCTGCGGACTCGGGAGCTGCGGACACGGGAGCTGCGGACACGGGAGCTGCGGACTCGGGAGCTGCGGACTCGGGAGCTCGGGAGCTGCGGACTCGGGGGCTGCGGACTCGGGGGCTGCGGACTCCGGCTGCGGGAGACGGCTGATCAGGAGGTCCGGGCCGCTGAGGAGGAGGATGTTCACCGTCGGGGTTCGGCGTTCCACCAGCCCGGCGTGAGGGCCTGAACATCGGGCCACCCGGGGCGGCGACTGCGGGTGCTAGGAATGCCTCGACCACGAGTGAACATCTGGGAAGAACGGAGGGGAGGCTGGCTGGACTATGGTGCCTCCCTCACCTTGGTGCCATTGTGTTATGTTGTGTCGTGGACTTTCTGTGTTTGTGCTTTTTTTTAAATTCTATTTTATTTTTAATATGTTTTATTATTTATTATTATTTATTTATTTTTATTTTTATGATACTGCCTGTAAGGGAAATTCATTTCGTTGTCTCTAACTGAGACAATGACAATAAATTTGAATACAATACAATACAATACAATACAATTTGTAGTCCTGTGAGCAGATTTGGGCCACATATCTGAGGAAGGTTGCGCTGGCTCTGGAGAGGGTCAGGATAAGGTATACCAAAATGATTCCAGGGATATATGGGTTAGCACACGATGAGCGTTTGACAACACTGGGTCACCACTCACTGGAGTTTGGAAGGTTGAGGTAGAATGTCATTGAAACTTACAGAATAATGAAAGGCACAGAAAGGTTGTTTCCACTGCTGCGAGAGTCTAGGACCAGAGGACATCGCCTCAGAATTAAAGGTCTCTCTTTTAAAAAGGAGATGAGGAGGAACTTCTTTAGTCAGAAGGTAGTTAATCTGTGGAATCCTGTGGAGGCCAAGTCAGTGGACATTTGAAAGGCAGTGATAGACAATTTATTGATTGGAACGGGCTTCAAAGGTTATAGACAGAAAGCAGAAAAATGGGATTGGGCGGCAGAGATCAGCCACGATTGAATGGCAGAATAGATTCGATGGGCCGAATGGCCGAATTCTACATCTATAACGTGTGAACTTGTACTAGCAACACCTCCCAGTTACTGGGATTGAAATCCATCTGCCATTTTCCCGCATATTTCTGCAACTGACCAACATCCCACTGTGCAGTTTCCCTTCTCGAAACGTCAGCAATGTTTGCTTTTCCTGCAAATTTAAAACCAGCGTGTTGATGTCTACCTCACTGACAGTAGATGAAACAGATAGATATTGACATCAGTATGAACATGTCCCACCAGCTTCAATGATGCGGATGTTCGAATGTTTAACAAAGGGAATCCACGATTCATTTTCCTCGCCATGCGATTGCTAAGGAGAAGGTGCTGGGAAAACTAAATGTGTGAGGGTGGGTGGATAGGTCACCTGGACCGGTTGGACTGCACCCCCAGTGTTGTGAACTAGGTGGCCTCAGGGATTGTGGAGGCATGATTTGAGATATTTCAAGAACCCCTTGAGTTAGGAGTGGTTGCTGAAGATTGGTAAATTGCGAATATCACCCCGCTGTACATAAAGGGAGCAAATCAGAAGAACGACAACTATAGACCGGTTAGCCTGACGTCGCCCGGTGGTTCCCAAGCTTTTAGAGACAATTACAAAGGATGAAGTTACGCAGTCGTTGGACGTTGACGATAAAATAGGCCGACGTCAGACTGCTTTTGTGTAGGGAAGATCTTGCCTGACGAATCTGCTGGCGTTTTTGATGTAATTAATAGCAGAATGGGAGGCGGTAGATGTTGTTCACCTGGAACTTCAGAAGATGTTCCGCACGTCAGATAAGCGGGTTGTTAGCGGGTTGGCTGGGTGGCAGAAGGCAAACTGTTGAAATAGAAGGCGCTTTTTCATTTGGGCTGACAGTAACTAGTGAAGTTCCACAAGTGTCGGTGCTGGGACCGCTTCTCTTCACGTTGTATATTAATGATTTAAATAAGGGGACTGAAGGCTTTGTGGGCAAGTTTCGAGATGACGCTATCATAGGTGAAAGGTCCGGTAGTGTCGAGGAAACAAGAACACTATAGAAGGACTTGGACAGGTTAAGAGAGTGGACAGTGGAGTGGCAAATGAAAGCCAGTATAGCAAATTGCGGAATGAGAATATAGCATTTTGGTAATAAGAATTAAGTCGTAGATTATTTTGTAAATGGAGAGCGAATCCGGAAATTGTAGGCGGAAAGGGACTTTGCAAATTAACTTTTTTGGAATCCCACGCCAGTGCTCACAAAACGGTAATTTGCAATTCGAATCGATAGTAAGGAAAGCAAATTCAATGCTGGCATTTATATCTGGAGGACCGACAAACCAAAACAGAGATGTCATGCTGAGGGTCTATAAGGCGCTGGTTAGGCCGCATTTGGAGTACAGTGAGCAAGGTTGGGCCCCATATATGAGGAAGGATGTGCTGGCTCTGGAGAGGATCCAGAGAATGTTTACGAAAATGATACCAATTATGAATGGGTTAGCAAGTTATCTATTTAGGTAATAAGAATACAGGCGTAGATTGTTTTGTAAATGGAGAGAGAATCCTAAAATCGCATGTGCAAAGGTACTTTGCACATTCACGTTTTGGGAGTCCTGCACCAGCAGTCCCAAATAGTGAATTTGCAAGTCGGTTCGGTAGTAAGGAAGGCAATTTCAATGCTAGCATTTATATCAAGAGGACCGGAAAACAAAAACAACGACGTCATGCTGAGGCTTCTGTAAGGCGCTGGTCAGGCCGCATTTGGAGTACTGTGAGTAAGTTTACGCCCCTTGTATGTGGAGGGATGTGCTGGCTCTGGAGAGGATCCGGAGAATGTTCACAAAAATGATCACAGGAATGAGTGGGTTAGCACATGAAGAGCGTTTGACAGCACTGACCATCTACTCGCTGGAATTTAGAAGGTTGCGCGGACCTCATTGAAACTTGCAGAATAATGAAAGGCATAGAGTGGATGTTGAAAAGATGTTTCCACTGGTGGTAGAGTCTAGGACCAGAGGTCATAGCCTTGGAATTTAAGGCGCTCGATTAGAAAGAATGTGAGGAGGAACATCGTTAGTCAGAGGGTAGTTACTCTGTGGAACTCATTACCACAGTGGGCTGTGGAGGCCAAGTCTGTGGATATTTTAAAGGTCGAGATAGACATGTTCTTGATTAGAACCGGTGTCAAGAGCTATGGGGAGAAGGCAGGAAAATGGCATTAGGTTGCAGAGATCAGCCATGATTGACGTGTGTGGAAAGCGGGATTCAAACTGCATACACACATTAGTCGCTGACAGAATCGAACCCGGGCATCAGGCTGCATCTGAGCCAACAACACTACCATCGTGCTCCCGAATTTCGCCTGGACCTTGGTAAGAATGAAATTGGTTATTTGCGATCACACTGAATGTCAGGACTGTACTGTGTCTGACAAGAGTCTCGATCCGAAACGTCACCTATCTATAGATAGACACAAATTCTGGATTAACTCAGCAGATCATCACCACGACTTTTCGGGTCGGAAACCACCGAGAAGTCTACAAAGGAAGCGTCTCTGCGTCGAAAGAATGTGTCGACTGAGCTTGTATTCACTGGAATTTAGAAGGATGAGAGGGTATCGTATAGAAACATATAATATTCTTAAGGGTTTGGGCAAGCTCGATGCAGGAAAAATGTTCCCTATGTTGGGGGAGTATAGGGATCACCGTTTAAGGATAAGGGGTAGGCTATTTAGGTCTGAGATGGGGGACACATTTTCACCAATGAGAGTTGTGAATCTGTGGAATTATCTGCCACAGAAGGCAGTGAAGGCCAATTAATTGCATGTTTTCCAGAGAGAGTTAGATTTAGCTCTTAGGGCTAACGGAATCATTGGTTATGGAGAAAAAGCAGGTACACAATACTGATTTCGATGATCAGCCACGATCATATTGAATGGCAGTGCTGGCTCGAGAGGTCGAATGCCCTACTCCTGCACCTATTTTCTATGTTTCGATATTTCTCTTTCAAACCATGTCTCCGGTGCTGGAAGGCAGCAACACTCCGAGCTCCGCCAATGTGCAGCCCGGTGCTCCGTTGTCCTTCTGCGTGCGAAATAGCCTCGGCGATGACTGGAGCCTCGACGGCAACGGGAGCCTCGGCGGTGATGGGGCCTCGGCGGCAGCGGGGTCTTCGGCGGCAACGGGAGCCTCGATGGCGGGATGGCCTCGCGGTCGACCCGCGATCAGCTATCTATGAGCGTGAAGGAGGGGGGGGAGGGAAAGACCATGTGGACCGGGCGTGGGACGACCACCGTGAGGGGCGGTGGGAGAACAAAGGGGGACTCGGTGTAGGGGCTGGGGGCAATCTAGTTTAGAATCCTCTGCCCAGGGGATAAGTCTGCGTTTGTATTCATCTGTTCAGGTGAAGGTGCTGTGTACACGGCAGCCAGCAGACACTCGTCTTTTCATTTTTGTTTTCACTTTAAATGTCAAGTCTTTCTGTGCCTTGTGTGTTGTGACTGTCGGCAGACCAATTTCCCTCTGGGGATGAATAAAGTTTGATCGTACCGTCTCGTACACTGCTGGCTGGTAGGTTACGTATCCATATGTTGTCGCTCGGGCATCGGCTCATTGCAGAAACATTGGGGATATTGAAAAGAGCTCGTCAAACGAAATTCACCCCGACTACAGATGGACGCGACACAGACCAGATTGACTGAACTTGCCGCCCCCCATATCGTCAGGCAGCATTCCCCGCATGTGTCATCAGTCCACTTCAATTTGACGATTAATAATATTAATATTGTATTTTTTTCTCACACCGTTGATGGAGTAAGAAGCGTCCGCACCAACTACATATTGGCACCGCACATCTGTATACATCTGTTAATTCAGTGTACGTCGGACATAACCGGCGAATATGAGGCGCACAATTCCACCCACATCCGAATGACGTGCGAGTTTGTAAATTAATTGGCCTCTGTAAAATGTCCCAGAGTGTGTAAGGAGTGACGGGAATGTGGGATAACATTGAAATGGTGTAAAGGGGTGATCTATGATCGGTGTGGACTCGGTGGCCAACCAGTCTGCTTCCATTCTGTGTCGTTAAAGTATTATGGGTGCAGCCCTGGGCAGGTCTTTCAATCTACAAGGTCTACACCAAATGTAACGCCAAACAAAACTCACGCTTACATATGTCTATATCCTCCGATCTCTGCTTGTTCATCTGCCTGTCTAAACGATGCTGGATCTATTGGCAATTGATTCGATTGTGTAGTTTACATTTTCGGTGACAATAATTGGATCAGTAACTCAAGCAATAAGTAATAACACAGAGATTTTTAACAGTAAAGGCTAGACGGCGAAACATGGGTACAGAATAATAACGCGTTTACCAGGAACACCAATGATGACAAGGATAGGGTAGAAGATGTTCTGTACCTGGTTGAATACCGGCAGTTCCATGTCCAGGGATATTCGATGTTTCCTGCCAGTGGTCTGACAGGTTTTAAAGTTGTTAGTTAGCTGCATATTCTCCAGAAAAAACCTATGAATACTAAGCAAGGACAATTCATCGGGATTAGTCAGTCACTTAAACAAACACATTTAGCCTCCTCGCGTTAGCGGCTGCTAAGTATGGTATTGTGTAATAACTGCCAGCCATGTCGGTCGTTCTATAAAATAGATATTACGTTATTCTATTGCAAAAAATATAGATAATTATGTCCGAACATATATTTGTTAGTATATTCGCATTCTCTGCTTCGTGCAGCAATACAATGTTGAATTGTCCACACATATCCATGTGTCAATCTAAAAGCCTCTAGCACCGCATTCTCACACGTTTTCACCACCATTCCAGGCAGCCCGTTCCATTTCCTGCAAATAAATGTTTTTGCCTGTGTACCTCCTTTAAACGTTGACACTGTCAACTTGAACATATGCGCTCTAGTGGAAAACGTCTCTGACTGTCGATCTCATTGATGCCTCTCATAATATTATATATTAATATCAGGTCTCACTTCAATCTTCGTCATAATGGATAAAACGATCCATGTTTGTCCATGTTCTCCTTATAGCTCTGCATTCAATACGGTCATCCCCACCAAGCTCACCACCAAACTCCACCAGCTAGGCCTCAGCTCACCGATATGCGCTTGGATCCTGAACTTTCTCACGGAGCGACCGCAGGCAGTGAGACTGGGCCCGCACCTGTCCTCCACCATGACCCTGAGCACCGGCACACCACAGGGCTGTGTACTAAGCCCCATGCTCTACTCCCTCTTCACTCACGACTGTGTCCCTGCATTCGACACCAACACCATCGTGAAGTTTGCAGACGACACAGGAACTGTTTTATCCCAAGAGCTATAGCGGCTCTGAACCGGCCCTAATGAGTGCCCCCCCCCCCCCCCCCCCCCCCCCACCCACCCCCTCTGGACAGTCTCCCTCAGATGGTCACGTCAATCAATTCAGCTTGCTTATTTATGTATTGTATTTATTAACCTTTCTTGTACATCAGTGGAGCTGCACATAAATCTCGTTGCACTGACATGCAATGACAATAAAATATATTATTATTATTATTATTATTATTATTATTATTATTATTATTATTATTATTATTATTATTATTATTATTATTTATTAACTAATACAGTTCAATTGAAAATTTCGCACCCACTACAAAGCCTCCGCCTCATTGCTATTAGCGGGCGGCTAGACCTGCTCAAATGCAACAACTCCCAGTTACTGGGATTTAAACCATCTGCCATTTGCCCGCCTATTTCTACAACTGACTGTGTAGTTTGACAGCCTTGACAGCAATATTTGTTTTATCTGCAAACTTACAACCGATGTCTATCTCTCTGCCACCAGGATGAAAGAGATCGATATTGACGTAGGAACATGCCCAATCAGCTTCAATAATGCAGAATAATTCCCCTCCTCTATTTTGATGAGGTTCTCACTGGTGTCTCTCCGATATCCCGCAGCTCCGCTCTTACTGCCCCTCCCCGCACTCTAAACAATGACAGAGCCCCCTTGTCCTCACCTTCCACCCCATCAGCCGTCGCATACAGCATATAATCCTCCAACATTTTCGACACCTCCAAAGGGATCCCACTACTCTATAATTGGGCGACCAAAAGTGTACACCATACTCCAGATTTGGTCTCACCAATGCCTTGTGTAATGTTAAAATTGTACAATGCATTGGTGAGACCAAATCTGGAGTATGGTGTACAATTTTGGTCGCCCAATTATAGGAAGGATGTCAACAAAATAGAGAGAGTACAGAGGAGATTTACTTGACTGTTGCCTGGGTTTCAACAACTAAGTTACAGAGATAGGTTGAATAAGTTAGGTCTTTATTCTCTGGAGCGCAGAAGGATAAGGGGCGGACTTGATAGAGGTCTTTAAAATGATGAGAGGGATAGACAGAGTTGATGTGGACATGCTTTTCCCTTTGAGAATAGGGAAGATTCAAACAAGAGGACATGACTTCAGAATTAAGGGACATAAGTTTAGGGGTAACATGAGGGGGAACTTCTTTACTCAGAGAGTGGTAGCGGTGTGGAATGAGCTTCCAGTGGAAGTGGTGGCGGCAGGTTCGTTGGTATCATTTAAAAAGAAATTGGATAGGCATATGGATGAGAAGGGAATGGAGGGTTATGATATGAGTGCAGGCAGGTGGGACTAAGGGAAAAAAGTTGTTCGGCACGGACTTGTAGGGCCGAGAGGCCTGTTCCGTGCTGTAATTGTTATATGGTTATATGGTTATATGGTTACTGGCCACGTCTTCCCATCTCCACCGCTTTCAGCTTTTCGCAGAGACCGTTCCCCCCGTAACTCCTTGGTCAACTCTTCCCTTCTCACCCAAACCAACCCCTCCCCTGGTAGTTCCCCTGCAACCGCAGGAGATGCGACACCTGTCCCTTAACCTCCCCCCTCGACTTTCCAAGGACACTAACAGTCTTTCCAGGTGATGCAGAGGTTCACCAGCACCTCTTCCAACCTTATATATTGCATCCGCTGTTCCTGCCGACCACTTATCAACATCGGCGAGACCAAGCGCGTGATCGGCGGTCGTTTCGCTGAACACCTCCACTCAGTCCGTCTTAACCAAGCTGATCTCCTGATGGCCCAGCACATCAACACCCCCTCCCGTTCTCAATCTGACCTTTCTGTCCTGGGC
This sequence comes from Amblyraja radiata, assembly GCF_010909765.2. Lineage (NCBI taxonomy): Eukaryota > Metazoa > Chordata > Chondrichthyes > Rajiformes > Rajidae > Amblyraja > Amblyraja radiata. The sequence goes on from NW_022630100.1 coordinate 1,011,631, forward strand.
GTCCTCTATTGTCAGAGTGAGGCTCAGCCAAATTGGAGGAACAGCGCCTCATATTTCACTGTGGTAGTTTACACCCAACTGTATGAACATTGACTTATCAAAGTTCAGGTAGCCCTTGCTTTCGCTCTCCATCCCCTCCCCATTCCCAGTTCTCCCACTGGTCTTACTGTCTCCACCTATATTCTTTATTTGTCCAGCCCCCTCCCCTGACATCAGTCTGAAGAAGGGTCTCGACCCGAAACGTCGACAATTCCTTATCTCCATGGATGCTGCCTCAGCCTCTGAGTTACTCCGGCATTTTGTGTCTACTGCGGTAGCGACCTCCATGGTGTGCAATACAGAGGCCAGTATTGTGCTTTGCAATCTGGAAATAGTGTCGCCTGCAAGTCAATGGTAGAGTGTAGAATTAGACCGGTATCCACTGGTGAATATTGGGGGTGCACTCATACATTCTGTCAGTCGGCGGTGAATAGATTAATGGACAGCTATTTCCAACTCTCTCAGCCTGCAACACCGTGAATGAGAGAAACTGCCCGATTCAACTAAACATTAAGCAGTTTCCAAAAATGCTTCAATCAAGAAATTGAAATTATTTCATCGGCACTCGGGAAGGTGGGAGGGATTGTCCTCGTGAATTTGGAGGCAAAGAAGACGTTAGTGTTTAAGGAAATTAAATGAAATAATGCACTGATGCAGGAGGCAGCCCCGATGCAGTCGTGGATATGGCGGTGAAAGACGAAGGATAGAGCCAATGTAAACCTGGAACAGGGATTGTTCGACTACCCGACCAAAATGCATGAATATCCACTGTTCATTCGGTACCACGTGGCTTTACCTTTAACTTGCTGAAAGTGAGATTAGTCTAAAGATAAGTTGTTGCGGGCGAGGAGATATTGCGCCGGCGGAGAAGAGTATTAGTAAAGGGGCATTGAATGTGTCTCTATTCGAGGAAGTAGCGGAGTGCCTTGAAACTTAGAGCAGGAGAGAGATGTGATGGAATTGAACGACCATGGCGAGAATGACGCAATGGGGCCTCGATAGCTAATGTTATCAAAGAGATGAAGGGCGAGTGAGTTGTGGTTGACGGAGGTGTGAAGTGGCTCAAGACGAGGGATGAAATGTAATGGACGTACGTAGAGATGGGTTCAACGGGGCAGCAGAAGAAAGTGACAATGTGTCTGCCAATGCTGTCTGCTTAGTGGATGTTGGGGAGGAGGTAGAAGCGGACAGCGTGGGGCCGGGGATCCGTGGTTGTGGAGGGGAGATCGCCGGAGGCGCTGTGATCAGAAACTGCCTGGGAGGTGATGGCCTAGTGTCCGTCCGTGGGATCATGGTGGATGTGTGAGTATGAGGAGGTGTGCGAGATCTGATCTGTTACCTCAACTGGGAACAGATCAGCCGGTCTGATTACAATGACATCTCCATTGTTGGTGGGTTTACTAACAATGTCTGGGTTTTTGCTGAGAGAGGGGAGGGCTCTGCGTTCAGAAGGGGGTGAGATCGGTAAGTGGGGTAGAGATTTAAGGCAGTTGATGTAGCGCCGGCAGTTGGAAATAAAAAGGTCCAGAAAAGGCACACGTCTTTACCGTATCAACCTAAAACGTAACAAAGACACATAATGCTGAGTAACTCCGGGAATCAGGCATCATTCCTGGAGATCGTGATCTGGTGCTGTTTCTGGTTGGAGACCTTATTTAGTCTGAAGAAGTGTTCCGATCCAAAAAGTCGCAGATCCTTGTTCTCCAGCGACGATTTACTCCGCGTTTCCTCTCTGTCTTCAGCATAAACTAACACATGAAGATCCTTGTTATTGCATCACCCACTCCTGTTCCCCAGAGATGTTGCATGACCTGCTGATTTACTCCACCACATGTGTCCTTTTATAAAATCAATATCTGCTCGTCTAAAGATGGGTCTCGACCCGAAATGTCACCCATTCCTTCTCATTAGAAAGTCTGCCAGTCGCGCTGAGTTACTCCAGCTTTTTGTGTCTATCTATTGAAGATAATGTATCTGCAGACTCCTGCTTCTGATTCTGTTCTCTGATGAATGTGGATTTCGCATTTAGCTTCCTGCCACCTTGGGCACCACATTCCGTCCACGTCCCAAAGACGCAAATTGTTTGACTGAGTTAATGGCTTCCATGATATGGTCATAAAACAGTCGGGCTGCTGGGGCGTTAGTGGGCGTTTGAGTGCCATGTAAGGGGTTACATTGAATATGCGTGCGGAGGACAACGGGGATGCAAGGAGTACCATGACGGTCGGTATTGACTCGATGATGCGAATGGTATCTCGGAAGGTGAGATGCAATAATATAACCTAGAACACGAGGTAATTTGGAAAATAATTTTCAGTTTCACAGTGACATTAAAAACAATTTATTAAATTGGAAAAAAGGACGAACGGGCTCTTAATCACATATTTTAATTCATCCCTGAATTTTTTCTGGGACACCCCATAAATAAACGTATTGGTGCAGGAACTGAGAGCCCTCAGCATGTATCCGGACTGTTCTGCAATGGTAAATGGATCGTTGTAATCTGATCCTGAAATGTGAACGTCCAGGAAATATGCACTCAGGTAACACACGAATGTCACCATCCAAAGTAGTACGAAGCTACCGGATATGGACAGCAATAGAACGATGGACTTCCTTCTGTTCTCCACCTCGATATCTGCGCCGGTCTGGGTATGTTTGCTCCCTCGGAGACTGCTCCTCACTCTATTGGCGTAGACAATGTGTCTTATTGTCATGGCGTTGAGGAGGATGATCAGTAAAATTGGTGCAAATGGGGTGAGAATTGTTTCCATCACCCACAGTGCTGCCCACTGGAATATTTTGAATAATACACAAGATACACGTCAGTGCTATCGCCAAAGCCGCAGTTTTCTCAGTGCAATATTCTGCTCGTAAATTCAGATTGCAAATAGTGATAAATCGATCGAAGGTGTAAGTCACGGTTAGCCAGACAGAGCAATCATTAAAAATACAATTCAAGAAAATATGCAGCTTACAAATGTGAGAACGGTTGAGGAATGAAAACGGAAAATGGGCTCCTGTAATCTCTGAGAGAATTACCTCGAATATCAGAACCATTAGATCAGCTACGACCATGGATACCAGATAGAGGGTGATACATTTAGAGAGACCACACTTTCTCCGGGAGAGGATAACGATTGCAAACAGGTTAGCTGTAGAAAAGACGAAATTAAAATTAAAATAACTATAATTTATTGTTCTAGGGAATATTACTTTGACAGTACTTCGTATGAAAGTGAATTGTTTTATTGATTCGGTAAGCTGCTCCTTTTCCTCGTGTCGCACACACATCTTTATGGATGAAAGGGTAATAATAGATGCATTTTGCTAAACAACAATGAACAGAATCCTGCGGCCAATGTCATAACTGGATTTACAGGATCACGGCATACTGAAGCACCGGGTCACAGAGAGGACGCGCAAACTTCACAGAGTCAGCACCAGAGGCCAGGATCCAACGCTGTCTCCTGCGCTGTGAGTGCGGCCCAGTGTCCAGTTTCCTTCGACATGCGAAAAGTTGCTCGCTGTTTACTTGCCCCAGCAGGTTGTCGGAAACGCATCGGTTTTGTCGAATCATTTGTGAATTTTGAAAGTTCGCAGCAAAAGGAAAATCAGTGGGTGAATCCGATTATATTTTTAAGCGACATGGAAGAGATGAACCGTAATTATCGCCATCTATATCGCAGGAGCAGAATTCGCCGCATTAGATGTCAGTGTTTTTTGATTTGGCGATGAAGAATAAATACAATCTGGTTTATTTAATGCCGCTACTGGAAACAGAAAAGTCCGGACCAGCTACACATTGGTGTCGCACAACCGCTACCCGCACCTGTTAATACAGTGGCCGGTAGAATAGACAATAGACAATAGGTGCAGGAGTGGGCCATTTGGCCCTTCGAGCCAGCACCGCCATTCAATGTGATCATACCTGATCATCTCAAATCAGTACACGTTCCTGCCTTCTCCCCATATCCGCTGACACCGCTATTTTTAAGAGCCCTATCTAGCTCTCTCTTGAAAGCATCCAGTAAACTTGCCTCCACCTGAGGCAGAGAATTCCACACTGACAACTCTCTGTGAGAAAAAGCGTTTCATCGTCTCCGTTCTAAATGGCTTACTCCTTATTCTTAAACTGTGGCCCCTGGTTCTGGACTCCCCCAACATCGAGAACGTTTTAACTGCCTCTAGTGTATCCAAGCCCTTAACAGTCTTATATATTTTTCGATGAGATCTCCTCTCATCCTTCTAAACTCTAGAGTGTACAAGCCCAGCTGTTCCATTCTCTCAGCACATGACAGTCCAGCCATCCCGGGAATTAACATTGTAAACCTACGCTGCACTCCTTCAATATCAAGAATGTCCTTCCTCAAATTAGGGGACCGAAACTGCACACAATACTCCAAGTGTGGTCTCACTGTGGTTCTGTACAACTGCGGAAGGATCTCTTTGCTCCTATATGCGACTCCTATTGTTATAAAGGCTAGCATGCCATTCGATTTATTCACTGCCTGCTGTACCTGCATGCTTACTTTCATAGACTGATGAACAAGGACCCCCAGATCCCGTTGTACTTCCATTTTTCACAACTTGACGCCATTTAGATAGTAATCTGCCTTCTTGTTTTTGCTACCAAAGTGGATAACCTCACACGTTAAACTTCATCTGCCATGCATCTGCCCACTCCCACAACGGGTCAAAGTCACCCTGCATTCTCATAGCATCCTCCTCACAGTTCACACTGCCACCCAGAATGAACGAGCTGCGCCAATGGAGGAGCGGTGGCAGGATCTCGTCTGCTTCACATTGGGATAAAATGTCAAAATAAATTAATAATTTATTGATTTTTATCCCGCACCCTCCGCAACGTAACGGTTCGATTTACATTATACATTCGCACTAATCCATCAACATAGATCTGTATTTCTAGCCGAGGACTTGCGCCCTAAATTATTGACAATCCACATATCAAATGCTCATCTGATCGGTTTGATTAAAGTAATTTCCTCTCATTGAACAGAGAACAGGTGTAGAAGATTCAACGTTGAGCATACAACACTGAACTGAGAAAACCGGCATAGACTAACCAGCTGTCTGTGTGAACGTTGCTCATGTTGCCAGTGGCGAGTGAATGAGTAAGTGCGATAATGTGGAATCAGTGTGAACGTGTAATCGATGGGTGCCGTGGACTCCAGCTGCCGGGCTGTGTCTCCACAATAAACGAGTAAAGCACAGTAACACGTTCTTCGGTCTACAATGTTTAGTCCAAACGTAACGCCATTTTAAACAAAACTCACGTTTACAGGTGGTCTACATCCTACGATCACTGCCTATACATGTGTCTGTCTAAATGGCACAGGTTCTAATGGCAGTAGATAGAATTGTGATTAATGTGTTTTCGGTGTCAATAATTGTATCAGTGGCTCGGGCAAAACGTCATAGCAAATATATTTTAACAGTTTAGGCAACACGTCCATCGGTTGAAAAGAATAAAGGATTTACCCGGAACACCAATGATGGCAAGAACAGGGTAGAAAATGTTCTCAACCTGGTTCAGTACCGGTAGTGCCATGCTCAAAGATAATGGCGTTTCCTGCCAATGGTCTGGCAGGTCGCTTATAACGTTTAAAATTAGCAGCTTGTTCCCCAGAGAAAACACATGACTACGAATCAAGGCAAATTAATTGGGATTAGTGTCGGTCATTTAAACAAGCAATGTTTGTCAGATCACGTTAGCTACTGTTAATTATGTAGTTACGTAATAATTGCCATACCAGCCGGTTATTCTATAAAATTAATATTTTATTATTATATTATGCAAATAGAATTATAAGAAAGAACACATTTCTTGATCTATTTGCGTTCGCTGTTTCCTGCAGCAACGTAATGATGATTTATCATACATGACCATGTACTCATCCAAATACATTTCAACGCCGCTCTTACACCGTCGTCCAACAGAATGGTTGGCAGCGCGTTCCAGGTACAAGGATCTCTCTCGAAAATTCTTACCAGCGTACCCCCTCCAAACTTTAACCCTCTCCCCTTAAACATTTCCTCTCTAGTCCCTTCAATGTGGAATACTTTCTGCGGTCAATACCATCTATGCCTACTTAATGTTACTTATTTATTTAAGGTTTCCCATCAACCTGTGGCATTCCAAATAAAGCAATCCAAGTTTTCCCTGCTTCTCTTTGTGGCTAATGCAGACCAATCCAAGAAGGATTCTGGTAAGTGTCCTCTGCACTCATTTCTCAGCTCCCAATTCGTTGCTGTAAGAGGGCGACCAGAACTGCGTGCAATCATCAAAATACGACCTGCCCACAGTGTTATCAAGCTGCCTCGTGACCGTGAAAATTGCAACGTTGGCCACTGATCGGTGTGGCGGCGCCTTGTGGCTGCGGCTCACCTGCAGTCCGTCTGACTTTTTTTCGTCTTGTTCGAGTGTTTTCCATTTATTTTTAGCTGTGTATATGTGGGGGGGGGGGGGGACTTTTTAATCTCTTCCTGAGCGGAGACACCACCTTTTCCTTGTCGTGTCTCCGTTTGCTGGGGCCTAACATCGTGGAACCACGGAGGCCTCACCGTCGCGGAGCTTGCTGGCGCGGAGGCTGAGGTCGCTGTCCCTGTGGAAGGTAAAATCGGGAGCTCGCAGGTCCCTGGTGGGAGACCGATTTGCGAAAGCTCCCGCAGCGGCAACTTCGCCCGGCCCGAATCGAGGGGTTTGAATCGGCCCGTCGCAGTGCCTTACATCGCCCGGTACGGCTAAATCGGCCGCGGGATTTACCAACGCCAACCGGGGGCTTTAACATCAGGAGCCTCGATCGCCTCGACGCGGGGGGAGAATAAAGAACAGGGAAGAAATAAGACTTATGCCTTCCATCACAGTGAGGAGATATATGTAGATGCTCTGTGATGGATGTTTGTGTTAAACTGTACTGTTTTTGTGTTATGTTTATTTGATTGTTATGACTGCAGGGAACGAAATTTCGTTGAAATCTCTGTCTGTTTGAATGACAATAAAAGCTATTTGTATTTTGTATTTGTATTGTTTAACCTATCTTTCAACGGCAGTCGTAAATGACCAACCGATTCACATGTCATCTTTCAATACTCATTGTGTCGATACGTACGGAATTCACTATACTGCAACAAATATATTTTAAACATCGATTTATAACTCTACACTTGGGTAGACTGTTGTTCAAATTAGGATTCAATTTTATTGTCTGGATTCTATCTATCAATGTGTGGCGAAAATATCGGAAGCACGTACACGTCAGGCAGAATTAGCAGAACAATGGAATGCGCCATGTGACAGACCTTTATCAGGTCCTCTTTCAGAGTTTTCCGTTTGTTCTATTTTCCTTTGAGATTTCCTGTGTATGCATTTATTGCATGTTTCATTGATTTTGAATCTAAAGCCCAGAGTTAATGTTTGAACGATACAGCGTGGAATCAGTGCTTTCTGCCGACCGAGTATGTGCTAAACAATGATCGCCCATTCAGATTGTGGAAACAACGAGCTGTAGATCCGGTAGAAAAATGAAGGAATAACGGATCAGGAAGCATCTCTACAGAAAATGATTCAGTGCGGTTTAGAGTCTGGAGGCTTTTTCAGGCTGATTTTGCGTGGATCTAGAAGAGAGCCAGACACAAAATGCTGGAGTAACTCAGCGGATGAGGCAGCGTCTCTAGAGGGGTCCAGAGCCAGGGGGCACAGTTTACGAATAAGGGGTAAGCCATTTAGAACGGAGATGAGGAAACACTTTCACACAGAGAGTTGTGAGTGTGTGGAATTCTCTGCCTCAGATGCCGGTTTTCTGGATACTTTCAAGGGCTGGTATTCAGCAGACGCAGTCTCCTGTAGGAAGGAACGGCATATGCTGGTTTAAAACAAAGATGGACACAAAAAGCTGCAGTAACTCAGACAGCATCTCTGCAGAGAAGGAACGGGTGATGTTTTGGGTCGAGACCTTTCTTCAGACGGAGAAAATGCTTAGGCCAAACAGCAGGAAACTAGATGATAAAGGGGAAACCCCATCTCAAATAGGATAGTGCATTGTCAAATAACAATCAGTCTGGGGCCACAATTACTGGGGAGGGGCAGAATGCAATTTACATGGTAGCTCAGTGAGTCCTGTTTCCCGGAAGTAACTTTCCTTATAGTCCCGGCATTAACTTTCCTTTGAGCTGTCGGTCAAATATACAGCCTGAAAATAAGAAATATTTTTGAGACCAATCTGAGTAAGTGTCTCGACCCAAAACGTCATCTATTCCTTTTCTCCACAGATGCTACCTGACCCGCTGAGTTACTCCAGCATTTTGTGTCTATCTTCAGTGTAAACCAGCATCTGCAGTTAATTCTTACACTTAACATATTTAATTGATTGACAGATACAGCATGCAAACGAGCCGTTTGTCTACCAAGTCCACGCTGACCACAGATCACTCATTTCTCCAATCCTGGGACTATCTTTAATCAGATTTTATCATGGATCAAAAATCTTTTCTTTCACTGTTTCACAGACAATAAACTAAACTCCACTAAGCTGGGCTAAGTTAAACTCACTCGCGTTGGTGCAATGTTATCCCACTTTCTCAGCCACTCCCTACACACTGCGGGCAATTTTTTTTTCAATTCAATTCAATTTAATTCAATTCAATTTATTGTCATTTGGACCCCTTGAGGTCCAAACGAAATGCCGTTTCTGCAGCCATACATTACAAACAAATAGACCCAAGACACAACATAATTTACATAAACATCCATCACATCGCTGTGATGGAAGGCCAAAAAAACTTCTCTCTCCACTGCACTTTCCCCCCCGATGTCAGAGTCAAAGTCAAAGCCCCCGGCGGGCGATGGCGAATTGTCCCGCAGCCATTAAAGCCACGTCGGGTGATGCAAGGTCGCACACCGGGTCTTGGTGTTAGAGCCCCCGGCGCGCGCTCGCAGAGACCCGCCGCCATTCCAAGCCGCGCGGGGCGGTGCTGTAAGGCCCCGCTCCAGGAGCTGTTCAACCCCGCAACTCGGGCGGGAGAAGTCGCCGCTGCGGAAGCCCCGAAAAGCGGTCTCCCTCCAGGGACCCGCGGGCTCCCGGTGTTACCGTCCACCAAACCCGCAGTTGCAGCCACCGAATCTCCGGTGGTCGGGTCGCAGCAGCGTCCACCACAGCTCCACCCGCTCTGGACTCGGCCAGCTCCGCGACGGTGAGGTGAGTAGTCGGCACCACAGTTCCCGGTCCTCCCGTTGGAGGCCGCTCGTCGTCGCAGCCCCAACGACAACGGAGACCCGACAAAGAAAAGGTCGGGTCTCCCGTGCAGGGAGAGATTTAAAAGTTACGAAAGGGTTATGCGCCAAACCTGGGCAGGTGGGACGGGTGTATATGGGGCATCTTGGTTGGCAAGGGCAAGCTGGGCTGAAGGGCCTGTTTTCATTCTCTGCGACTATGACTTTACCAGCTGCTACAGAGCCGAAATAGAAATCGATAACTTTCTCATAACTGGTCTGCTAAATGAGTTTTCCCACTGTATCAGTTCACTCTGAAGCCCCAAAATTGTGCTTGAAGATCCAATTATATTTTCATGGCGTTACCTACATAGATTAACAATGTCTATCCTTACACACGTGGTGGTACCTGTTCAACAGAGTGCAAAATCAATTATATACAACTGCAGATGCTGGAAATTCAAAATAAAAGCAGAATATGCTGCAAACATCCAGAAGGTTAAGTTTCATTTGTGGTAAGAGAAACAGAGTAACTGGATCAAATATCCTTTATCAGTGTACTGATGCTAGTTGCAAAACCAGTTTGACTATTTGACTGGAATCCCCCATCTGATTCAACTTGGAAACAATTTTTGTTCAAAGGATGGAACGGTTCATGAAGTAAGAATGGAAGATGCGTTCGTTGCCATGCAGTAAGACATAGAGTTACAATATGGACATGGTTACAACATCATTAGTCTCGGATAATCTGTGGTAACACTTGAGCAACCTTGCGTAGGAAGGAAATGCAGATGCTGGTTTAAATCGAAGATAGACACAAAGTGCTGGAGTAACTCAGTGGGACAGGCAGCATCTCTGGAGAGAATGGGTGATGTTTCGTGTCGAGACCTTTCTTCAGCAACCTTGCTTTGCGTACAGTCCAACATGTATAGCAGACCTTGTACATGATCACAGTTACAGTCATAGTCGTAGAGTACGGAAACAGGCCCGTCGGCCCAGCTTGCCCATGCCAGCCAAGGTGCCCCAGCAGCTCTATCCCCACCTGCTCATGTTTGGTCCATATACCTCTAAATATTCCCTGTACAGGTACCTATCCAAATGTCTTTTAAAAGCTGTGATAATTTCTACCTAACTACCTCCTCCGGCGGCTCATTTCGTAACCACCACCTGCTGTCCGAAAAAGTTGCCCCTCAAAGTTGCCCCTCAAATCTTTCCCCTCTCACCTTAAACCTATCTCCTCTGGTTCTTGATTCCCCTACTCTGGGTAAAAGACTGTGCACTTTCACTTCCTGAAGCCCATCACAATCTCCTTTGTTTGCAGACAAACACAAGAAACTCCAAATGCTGGAATGTTGAGCAAAACAGAAAGCGCTGTACAAACTCTGATGGTCGGGTTGCCGCTGTGGGGGGAAATGGTTCAGATGGCGTTTGGGGTCGGACACAAGGAAATGCAGCGGGGTCCTGAACAAGAAACAATATGCTGGAGTTGCTCAGCGGATCAGGCAGCACCTGTGGATAGAATGGACACAAAGAACTTCAGATACTGTAATCCTAAGCATGAGTTTCATGCTTGAAGCGTTACCTGGCCATTTCCCTCCACAGATGCTGACCGACCCACGGAGTTCCTCCCGTACTCATTTCATAAGTAATAGGAGCAGAATTAGGCCTTTCAGCCCATCAAGTTTGCTCCACCTTTCAATCATGTCTGATCTATCTCTCCCTCCTAATCCCATTCTACTGCCTTCACCCCATAACCCCTGACAGACTTACTAATCAAGAATCTATCTATCTCTGTCTTACAAATATCCACTGACATGGCCTCCACATCATTATGTGGCAAATAATTCCACAGATTCACCACCATCTGACTAAATACATTCCTTCTCATCTCCCTCCTAAAAGAACGTCCTTTAATTCTGAGCCTGTGACATCTTCTGTCGTAGGGTAGACTGAGACTGGCTCTCTATTCCTCCACACCCTTCCCCTCCCCAATCTTTGCACAGCCCCAATCCTTTCCACTCGTCACTTTAATTTCATGTTTCATATATTTTGTGTTTTTATGTCTGTTGGCAGATCAATTTCCCTCCTGGGATGAATAAAGTTCTATCGCATCTTATCGTTCACCCCATCTACGAGCACTGGGTTCATAGCTCGGCAATCCAAGTACACATTTAGCCCGTTTAAATGTGGTCGGTGTTTCTTGGCTCCATCACACTCTACCGGCAATGATTTCCAGACCCCTCCCACTTCTGTGTGGAAAATGGTTCAATCTGTCCTCCGAATACTACCGATCACATCCAATCTTCCATTTTGTTTTGCCTGCCCTGTTAAGAACAGTAGGTCTTCCCTATTTACTCTGTTCAGGTCCCTTATTAAACCAACCCTCAGCTTCCTGGTTTCCTGAGATGAACGGTGGTGTAGCGATAACTTACAGCGCCCGAGATCCAGGTTCGAATCCGACTATGGGAGTTGTCTGTAAGGAGTGTGTACGTTCACCCCGTGACCGCATGAGTTTTCTCCTAGATCTTCGGTTTCCTCCCACACTCCTAACATGTAAAAGTCTGTACGTTAATTGGCTGGTGTAAGTGTAAAATTGTAAATTGTCTCTAGTGTATGTGTAGGATAGTGTTAATGTGCGGAGACGGCTGGATCTCTAAACTACAAATAAACTAAAGAGCCACAGCCTATTCAAATATTCCTGACATGGGCAACTGGGTCATCTTGGCCAGCATGAACGAATTGGGCCAAAGGGCCTTTATCTGTACTGTATGACTCTATGGCTAATTTACTCAGTCACTGTAAATCCCACCTGCATCCACTCCAGTGCCATCATTGCCAGGGTCCTGGAGTGTATTATAGAGCAGAGGAATCTTGGAGTACAGGTACAGAGTTCTCTGACAGTGGCATCAAAGGTGGTAAAGAAGGGTAGTAAAGAAGACTGGTGGTACATTGGGCTTCATCAGATATTGTATTGAGTATAGAAGTTGATACGTTACGTTACATTTGTACAAGACGTTGGTGAGGCCACAGTTGGAGTATTGTGTTCAGGTTTAGTCACCCTGCCATAACAAGGATGCCATTAAGATGGAAAGAGCGCAGAGAAGATATACAAGGATGTTGCTCGGACTCAAGAGACTGAGCATAGGGAGGATCTGAATTAGGGTCTTGACCCGAAGCATCACTTATTCCTTTTCTCCACAGATGCTGCCTGACCCGCGATGTTAGTGTCAGGTCTCGCGTTTGATCTAGTTTCTGTTTCTTATTGGTTTTTAGTATTAGAGTTTGCATTCTTGTTTTATTTTGGTGTCTCACATCTCCTCTTGTTTCAGGTCCCATTTCCTGTCAGGTCGTTTACCCTCATGTGATTGTTGGCCACGCCCTGATGTGTTTCACCTGTGTCTCGTTATCCCCTGCTAGTCTGTATTTAAGCCTTTTGTGTTTTAGTTCCCATTGCCAGTTCGTGGTGTATGCTACTTGGTATCACCTCGTTCCTGCTCTCGAAATCTTGTGACCTTGTGATCTCGACCTTTGCCTGTATTTTCGACCACTGTTTCTTGCCTGCTCCTATATGGTACTGTTGCCTCTGTTTTGCCTACCTGTGTACTGACTTGGACCGATTAAACGCCGAAGACTGATCTGCCCTGTGTCTGAGCCTGCATTTGTGTCCTCCTCCTCGTTCAGTTCTGACATTACGAACTGGCCAACAATGGACTCAGCGGGCTCTGATCCTTTTCGTGCAGCGCTCCAGAAGCAAGAGGAGCGCATCTCGCATTACGAGGGTCAACTCTCCTCGATCGTCGCCGGGTTCCGGGATCTCGGCGAGCGTCAGCAGGGGTTCCAGGCAGACATCGGTTCACAGGTGAACACTTTAAGTTCTCGGTTTGAAGACCTGGTTACTCGGCTGAATTCTTTGTTTCCTGCTGCTGCTCCCGTGCCTGCCGAGACTGTTTCCTTGTCTGTGTCTCCAGGTGCTCCGATGGCCGCGGCTGCTGCAGCATCTCCATTCGTCCACCTGGCAAGACCGGAACACTTTTCGGGGGAATCGGAGAAATGTAGACCTTTTTTGATTCAGTGTGGACTGCATTTCGAACTTCAAGCGGCTTCCTTTTCATCAGAACGCTCAAGGGTAGCCTTTATCATCACGCACCTGTCGGGTAGGGCGGAGGCTTGGGCCACGGCGGAGTGGTCTCGGAATTCCCCTGTTTGCCAGACATCGGTCCTGTTCATGGAAGCTCTGTCCCGCACGTTTGATCACTCCAATCCTGGCCGAGAGGCTTCACAGAACCTGGTCTCCATGAAACGAGGTAATCGCTCTGTTATGGATTTTGCTATTGACTTTCGAACTGTTGCTGCTAAGGGTGGATGGAATGAGGCTGCTTTGTTGGATGCTTTTCGCAATGGATTGTCTGAAGCTATCAAAGATCAATTGGCTCCTCTAACCCTGCCTTCCGACGTCGAGTCTATGATTTCCCTGGCTATCCAAATTGACGCTAGGCTCAGAGAAAGAGATCGAGAGAGGAGATCGGCTGCAGTTCGGTCCTCCTCCCAGCAGTGGCGGCAGCGTCGCCCTTCACCTTCCAGTCGGGACTTCTTCCCTCTCGGCCGGTCCAGTCAGCCTACAGCGCCACCTGCATATTCGGAGGAGCCCATGCAGGTGGGACGAGCCAAACTCAGTCCGGAGGAACGGCAGCACCGCCTAAGGGAAATGAGGTGTTTTTACTGTGGTGAACTGGGACATTTGTTGAACAGCTGTTCAGTAAAAGACAAAGCTCACCAATGAAAGAGAGGACATTGGTGAGTTGTACCGCTCCTATGAGCCGTTCCTCTCGTCCATTGTCGACGGTACAATTGTTGGTGCATTCCCAGTGGCACTCCCTGCAGGCTTTGGTTGATTCTGGGGCAGATGAGAACTTCATGGACATTCGCTTGGCTGATGAATTGAAGCTGGAACGTGAACAGCTTCAAGATCCTATGGAGGCTAGTGCACTGGATGGGCGCCTACTGTACAGGGTAATTCACCGAACTCAACCTGTTCAACTCATCGTGGCAGGTAATCACCTTGAGACCATCAGTTTTCATCTCCTCGACTGTCCTCTTCATCCTCTGGTTTTGGGGCTCCCTTGGCTGTCTTACCATAATCCTCACATGAACTGGGGTACTGGGGAAGTAATTTCTTGGGGGAATAACTGTAAACTCATCTATCTGCATGATTCTTCTCCTGAGTCTATGAAGGATCCGTCAAGGAGCAGTTTGCTGGGATCTTCCAGGACCACCCTCCGGCAGCCTCCCCGTTCAAGGGAGGAGGATTTTCCAGATCTCACCAAGGTTCCCTCATATTATCTAGACCTAAAGGAGGTGTTCAACAAGGCCAAGGCCACATCTCTTCCGCCGCATAGACCGTACGACTGCTGCATCGACCTTCTGCCAGGTACAGCGCCTCCTAAGGGCCATCTCTACTCCTTGTCTTCACCTGAGCGGCTCGCCATGGAAAAGTACATTGACGATGCCCTTGCTGCTGGGATCATCAGACCTTCTTCTTCACCTGCAGGAGCTGGATTCTTCTTTGTGGATAAGAAGGATGGAACACTTCGGCCCTGCATTGACTACAGAGGACTCAATGACATTACTGTTAAGAACAGATACCCTCTTCCTCTTATCTCCTCTGCATTTGAACTGTTAAAAGACGCTGCAGTATTTACTAAGTTAGATCTTAGAAATGCGTATCATCTGGTGAGGATAAGGGATGGGGATGAATGGAAAACTGCGTTTAACACGCCCAGTGGTCATTATGAATATCTGGTCATGCCGTTTGGTCTTACTAATGCTCCAGCAGTTTTTCAAGGCATGGTTAATGAGGTATTACGGGACATGCTGAACCGATTTGTGTTTGTGTACCTTGATGACATTTTGATTTTTTCTCCAGACGAGACTTCCCATGTGCAGCATGTACACCAGGTGCTAGAACGTTTGCTCCTGAATGATCTGTTTGTGAAAGCTGAGAAATGTGAATTTCATGTTAACACTGTTCAATTCCTTGGTTATGTTGTATCACCTGCTGGTATACAGATGGACCCGAGCAAGGTCAGTGCTGTGGCCACCTGGCCTACACCCTCCAGTCGTAAGCGACTTCAGGGGTTCATGGGTTTGCTAATTTTTATAGGAAGTTTATCCGGAACTTTAGTGTCACTGCTGCACCACTCCATGCTCTTACCTCACCCCACGTGCCTTTCTCTTGGTCCTCTCAAGCAGAAACTGCATTTCTGAGACTCAAGAGGAGCTTCTCCTCAGCCCCCATCCTGGTTCACCCTGACCCGTCACTCCAGTTCGTGGTTGAGGTGGACGCCTCGGGTGTGGGCATCGGGGCCGTACTCTCACAGAAATCCCCCACAGATGGTCGATTACATCCCTGCGCTTTCCTCTCTAAGAAGCTTTCTCCTGCTGAGAGAAATTACGATGTGGGTAACCGTGAACTGTTAGCGGTTAAAACAGCCTTGGAGGAATGGAGACATTGGTTGGAGGGTACCAAGCAGCCGTTTCTAGTTTGGACAGACCACAAAAACCTGGAATACATCAAGTCAGCCAAACGCCTCAACTCGCGCCAAGCAAGGTGGGCTCTCTTCTTTAATCGATTTGATTTTGTACTGTCTTACCGCCCTGGTGCCAAGAATGGCAAACCTGATGCTCTCTCCAGACAGTTTGATCCTGACCCATCCCCTAAGGTTTCAACTCCCATTCTGCCTGCTTCCTGTTTTGTTGGGGCGGTTACTTGGGAGATTGAGAAGAGAGTTTCCGAGGCAACTGCTGGTGTTCGGTCTCCGCTAGGGTGTCCTTCTAATCGTCTGTTTGTTCCCGAGTCTCTTCGTTCACAGGTGATTCACTGGGCTCATACGTCTCGGATCTCCTGTCATCCCGGTGTCCGCCGAACCCTGTTTGTGGCCAAACAGCGGTTTTGGTGGCCTTCCATGGAGAGGGGGATTAAGGAGTACGTCGCCGCCTGCAGTATTTGTGCTCAGAACAAGACCTCCCGTCGGGCCGCCTTTGGCCTCCTGAATCCGCTGCCTGTCCCCTCACGCCCCTGGTCAGACATCTCCATGGACTTTGTCACGGGCTTGCCCTCTTCTGAAGGTAACACCTCAGTCATGACTGTAGTGGACAGATTTTCTAAGATGGTCCATTTCATTGCGTTGCACAAGCTTCCCTCCGCCAAGAAGACGGCAGAGGTCATGCTGTCTCATGTTTTTCGCATTCATGGATTTCCCAGAGACATTGTGTCTGACCGGGGGCCTCAGTTCGTGTCCAGGTTTTGGAAGGAGTTTTGTTCTCTGTTGGACGCCACGGTCAGCCTTACATCTGGTTATCACCCGGAATCCAATGGACAGACTGAACGCCTTAACCAGGAATTGGAGACAGGACTGCGGTGCTTGGTGGCACAGAACCCTTCAACTTGGAGCAAACACCTTATTTGGGTGGAGTATGCACACAACACACTTCCTTGCTCATCCTCTGGTCTCTCTCCATACCAGTGTGCCTATGGTTATCAACCGCCATTGTTCCCTGCTGTGGAGAAGGAGTCCAGTGTGCCCTCCGCTCAGGCTCTCGTCCGTCGCTGTCGCAAGGTTTGGAATGGGGCTCGTCAGATGCTGTTGCGCAGTTCTGCGCGTTACAAGAGGATGGCTGACCGTGGAAGAACGCCGGCTCCAGTATACTCGCCTGGTCAAAGGGTGTGGCTCTCCACTCGAGACTTACCGCTGAGGGTGGAATCCCGGAAGCTGGCTCCTCGTTTTGTTGGTCCTTTCCCCATATCGAAGGTCATCAATCCTGTGGCGGTTCGTCTCAAACTCCCCCGTGCCATGAGGGTCCACCCTACTTTCCATGTCTCCCGTCTGAAGCCATTTAAGGAGAGTCCTCTGGTCCCTGCCTCCACACCCCCTCCGCCCCCCCGGTTCCTTGATGGGGGTCCAGTGTTTACGGTCAGCCGGTTGCTGGGGATGCGCCGGCGTGGTCGTGGTTGTCAGTATCTTGTGGATTGGGAGGGGTATGGACCTGAGGAGCGGTCTTGGGTGCCAGCTCGCAACATATGCGACCCGGAACTTATCAGGGACTATCGGCGCCAACATCCTGAAGATCCTGGGCCGTCAGGAGCCGGCCGTGGAGGGGGGGGGGGGGGGGGGTACTGTCAGGTCGCGCGTTTGATCTAGTTTGTGTTTCTTATTGGTTTTTAGTATTAGAGTTTGCATTCTTGTTTTATTTTGGTGTCTCACATCTCCTCTTGTTTCAGGTCCCATTTCCTGTCAGGTCGTTTACCCTCATGTGATTGTTGGCCACGCCCTGATGTGTTTCACCTGTGTCTCGTTATCCCCTGCTAGTCTGTATTTAAGCCTTTTGTGTTTTAGTTCCCATTGCCAGTTCGTGGTGTATGCTACTTGGTATCACCTCGTTCCTGCTCTCGAAATCTTGTGACCTTGTGATCTCGACCTTTGCCTGTATTTTCGACCACTGTTTCTTGCCTGCTCCTATATGGTACTGTTGCCTCTATTTTGCCTACCTGTGTACTGACTTGGACCGATTAAACGCCGAAGACTGATCTGCCCTGTGTCTGAGCCTGCATTTGTGTCCTCCTCCTCGTTCAGTTCTGACAGTTAGTCCAGATTTTTACCTGTATATTTTGAGCATCGGGAGAGGTTAGGCAGGCTAGAACTTCTTAGAGCACAGGAGGCTGAGGGATGACCTTATAGAGGTGAATAAATCACGAGGGGAATAGATAGGGTGAATGTCCAGGCTTTTATCTAGGAAAGGGGAATCAAGAACCAGAGGGTATATGTTTAAGGTGAGAGGGACAAGATGTAATAGGAAGCTGAGGGACATTTCACTCTGAGGGTGGTGAGTATACAGAACTAAATGCCAGAGGAGGTTGTTGAGGCAGGTACTATAACAGCATTGAAGACACTTTGACTGATACATCGGCAAATAGGATTAGCTGAGATAGGGCATCGTGGTTCGCAAGGATCAGTTTTTTTACTCTACCTCATTATATGTGACAATAAACCATACTAACTATACCAAAGAGTTGGGAAAGGTAGCTGTTGTCCATGCAGTATGACTCTAAGACATATAAAGAGGATGACAAATCTGAGGAATGTTATCCAACAGAAGGCTGTGGACGCAGTCAGTGGATATATTTAAGGCAGATAGATCGATGCATGGTTAGTACAGGTTTCAGAGGTTATGGGGAGAAGGCAGAATTTGTTTAGGAGGGAGATATAGAGCAACCACGGCAGAGTAGACTTGATGGGCCGAATGGCCCAATTCTGCTCCTATCGCTTATAATCTTATAATCTATGTGCTTTGCCTAATGTCTACTGTATTTGCTTGCTGGGCAGGTGTTGGTGGGCCACACGAGGCATTTGGAGTTAGTTCCATGCTGGTGCTCATGGCTACCGTTGGAGCATTGTAGAGAAGAGGAGAACGAGGAGAGGCCAGGTGTGATAACAGGTGAGTGAGCGCTTAGACTCCTTCACTAAGACTCAATGATGTGACAAACTCTCTTCTCATTTCTGAACCAATCTCTTCTCATTTCTCCTTTCCAGATAAACATCCGGTCCTAACCCGAATACTGGATGAAGCTTCGACCTAGTACAATGATGAGTGGCTGTATACCTCATCAAGAAGGGTCTCCACCCGAAACGTCACCTATTCATTTTCTCCAGAGATGTTGCCTGACCCGCTGAGTTACTACAGCTGTTTGTGTCTATCTACAGTTTAAATCAGCATTTGCAGTTCCTTCCTCTTCATCAAGCTTAGTGTTGCCTCCAGTGTAGTGATTGGTTGCTGAGTATTCTGCTACTTTGCAACAAACTCTTTTAGCAATGTTTCAACTTTGTGTTACGTTTCACACATAATTTAATTTTGAAGTTTGAGGTTTTCATCTTATAGAGTCATACAGCACAGTAACAGGCCCTGCGGCCCACCTCGTCCATTCTGGCCAAGATGTTCCATCTGAGCTAGTCCCATTTGCTTGCTTTTGGCTCTTATCCCTCAGAACCTTTCCCACTGACCTACCTGCCCAAGCGTAATTTAAATGCTGAAATTGTACTTTCCTCAACTACCTCTTTTACTTACTTTTAGTCAGAGTGTGAAAACAGGCCTTTCGCCCCCATCGAGTCCACGCCGACCAGTGATCACCCCATACACTAGCACTACATACACACCGGGGTCAATTTACAAAAGCCAATTAATCTATAAACCTGTACGTCTTTGGAGTGTGGGTGGAAACCGGAGCACCCGGAAAAAATCCACATGGTTACAGGGAGAATGTACAAACTCCCTATAGGCAGCACCCATACTCAAGATCGAACTCGGGTATTTATCTGACACTGCAAGGCAGCAACTCTATCATTGTGCCACTGTGCTGCCCAGTACCCATACTCCGGAAGCTTGGTCCATATACCCACCACCCTCTGAGAGAGGAAGGTTCCCACAGGTTTCTATTAAGTCTTGCCCCTTTCACCTCAAACCTAAGCCCATGGTTCTTAATTCCCTTTCAATGACTGCTTGAGATGAGCTGCTCCTCCCCAATTTGGCAACAGCGTTGGGAGTACTCCATTGCCGGTGGGTGCGTGACAGACCATTGCTGCTAAATTTGTGCTCACAAGGCAATGTAATGTGACAGAGCAGAGAAATCTTTACGGGGCATTTGGAAATGCATCGTTGGAAGTGGGAATGCAGAATGACAACACTTTCTACTCAAGAAGAACTCTATCCCCAATGGGAGACTTCCAGTGAGGGGCATGTTGTTTAAAATGTGAGCAGAACCTGTTAGATATTTGCTCATAGACACAAAATGCTGGAGTAACTCAGCGGGACAGGCAGCATCTCGAGAGAGAAGGAATGGGTGACGTTTCGGGTCGAGGCCTTCTGAAGGCTGAACTGAATTGTATCGTAGATATGGAGAGGAGATGTGGTGATTAACTGCAGTTATAGAATCAGAGTTGTCTTCACTGTTGAAAATTCTAAAAAAATAACCTGAAGTGCTGTCATATCCCAGAGTCAGATGTACCAGTTGATGTTGTAGGGTGGTCCACATATAACACAATTATATTTACAGTGACAGACAAGACACACGTTGCTGTTGCCCTGTCAACATCACTGGTCCAGAGAGAGAGAGAGCAGGCATTTCCTTAAACCATAAGACATAGGTGCAGAATTAGCCATTCAGTTCATTGAGTCAGGGGATATGGGGCTAAGGGAGGAACGGGGTACTGATTGGGGATGATCAGCCATGATCACATTGAATGGCGGTGCTGGCTCGAAGGGCCGAATGGCCTACTCCTGCACCTATTGTCTATGAGATCAAGGAAAATGTAGAATAGATCATTGTTAGTTGGGACCAGGTAACAACAAAGCAAACAGAGATGAAAAAGGGTCTCGACCCGAAACGTCACCCATTCCTTCTCACCAGAGATGCTGCCTGACCCGCGAAGTTACTCCAGCATTTTGTGTCTATCCTCTGCAGGCACTGGTGTTTCTTTGGGAATCATGTTGAATAATACCAATATTACGTTTATATAATGCGTCAAACAGTGGTTTATGATGTGACCAGATAATGATATGTAGAGCTGGAATAAGCACTTTCATGTTCTAGGCTGCCTTTGCCTAGGAGCTTTCAACTGACCTTGGGAACGGTCTCATAGAATCGCCCAGCCTCTATTTGCAATGTGTGGAGAGGCCAGCTTGTCGGTGCATCTCAAGAACACAATTCCTTAAAAGGGGTTGTGTAGGAAGGAACTGCAGGTGTTGGTTTAAACCGAAGCTAGGCACAAAACGCTGGAGTAACTCAGCGGGATAAGCAGCATCTCTAGAGAAACGGACTATGCAACTATTCTGGTCGACACCAGAGATGCTGCCTAACCCGCTGAGTTACTCCAACATTTTGTGTCTATCCTTAAAAGGGGAATAGGTTATATGATTATTACTTATGTGGGCAGAGAGTGCATTAGGTGGATTGCATTCTTGCATGCAGAGCTGACGGCATGATTTTAGATTATCAGGAATGAGTAGGTTAACCTATGATGAACGTTTATCGACACTGGCCTGTACTTACTGGAGTTTGGAAGAATGAGGAGGGGGCCTAATTGAAACATTCTGAATAAAGGCTTGGATAGAGTGGATGTGGAGATGTTGTTTCCACTAGTGGGAGAGTCTAAGACTAGAGGCCATAGCCTCAGAATTAAAGGACATTATTTTAGGAAGATGAGGAGAAATGTATTTTGTCAGAGGATGGTGAATCTGTGGAATTCTTTGCCACAGAGGGCTGTGGAGGCCAAATCAGCGGATTTTTTTTTAAGGTAAAGATAGAGATATTCTTGATTAGTATGGGTGCCAGAGGTTATGGGGAGAAGGCAGGAGAATGGGTTTAGGAGGGAGAGATAGATCAGCCATGATTGAATGGCAGAGTAGACTTAATGGGCCGAATGGCCTAATTGTACTCCTATCACTTATGATTACAATATTCAGCATTTAAAAAAAAAAATTTAATTAGAAGTACAATAAGTTACAGTAATACACACCACATATACATTATTACATTTGTTGTACCCCTTCATTTTTTGAGCTTTAAGAAAGATAGAAATAAAAGAAGTAAGGAAAGTGAGAAAGAGTCGTGATAGTGCAGGAAAGTGTTAGGAAAAGAAAGCCCATTAGAAAGAGAGTTAGAGAAGAAAGTTAAGAAATAGACCCTAGAGTAGAAAGAAAGAAAGAGAATCAATCGCTCTATTATAAAAAACTCCGCAAAAAGGGATATACCAACCATATTTTTCACCCCCCGTTACCAGATACTGGCACCATTTATTTTTTTAAATTACAGTTGCACCTTATGCTTGTAGTAAGTCCATAAATGCAGACCACGTCTTTTTGAAGTGGTCTGCTTTGCCTGCGAGGAGGAGTCTCATATCTTCCAGGTGTAATGTTTCGAACATGTTTGAAATCCACATTTTTATTGTTGGTATAGGAGCGTTTTTCCAGAATTTGAGTATAAGCTATTTCCCGTTATTAGCCCGTAATTAAATAAATTCTTTTGAAACACGTTTAGTTCAGGGCTACCTTCCATTATTCCAAAGATAATCCATTCTGCTTTTGGTATCAGTTTTATTTTAAATAGTTTTGTGAAGATTTCAAATATTTCGTTCCAGAATTTTGGGATTTTTATACAAAAAATCAAAAGAGTGCGCTATGGTAGCTTCTTGAGACTGACATTTATCACAAATGGGTGACACATTGGGGAAAAGTTTATTTATTTTGGTTTTTGAATAGTATAATCTATGAAATGTTTTGAATTAAATTAGAGTGTGCCTTACGTTGATCGAGCATTTATGCACATATAGTAAGTGTTTATCCCAGCTCTCTTTTGGCATTTTTATAGCTAGTTCTTGTTCCCAGTCTTTTCTAATACCGTCAGTTGTAGGTATTTCTATATTTAAATAGTGATATATAAGTATGATATTAAGTTTGCTGATTCGGCCTTTGTCTTCATTGCTTCGTCCAGTAAGTCTGGTGGCATATCATGATAGTCTTTTGTGTATTTTTTCAGATAGTCACACATTTGAAAATATTTAAAATATTGATTATATCTCAAATTATATTTCAGTTGTAATTGTTGAAATTATAGTAATTTTCCAAATTCATACAAGACTCCGAGCGTTTTGATTCCTATTCTTTCCCATTGTGTAAATTATTTATCTATAGTAGAGGGTTTAAACGACGGATTGTTGACTATTGGCGATAAAAGAGATAGATTTCGTAATTTTAGATTCTGTATTATTTGTTTCCAAGTTCTAATTGTGCTATGTATAATTGGATTTTTATTGTAATTTTTGTTATTCAGATTCATTGGTGAGAGGAGAGTCGCTCCTATATTGCACGGAGTCCACATTCAGTTAATGTGCAGGATTAACATTTAACTACAATTGTGCAATGTGAAAGTTTGGGAATCCACCTCTTGTAGTACAGATATGAACCTTGACCTGGATATATCAATTATTTGCTCTTTCATTTTTAATCAGAGCAATTCAATCAATCAATCAAGCAATCAACCAATCAATCAATCAATCAATCAATCAATCAATCAATCAATCAATCAACCAATCAACCAATCGATCAATCAATCAATCAATCAATCAATCAATCAACCAATCAATCGATCGATCAATCGATCAATCGATCAATCAACCAATCAATCAATCAATCAATCAATCAATCAACCTTTATTGTCATCATGCAAAGCAACAGTTGTACAGTGCAATGTGAGAAGACGTTTCCCAGGGAATCCCGGAGCATCGCACATGAAACTTAAAAAACATTTCACACAAAATAACAGAAAAAAAACAATCCAGTCCCTGATGAAAGTATAAATACAGTAAAAACAGTCATTAAAATGTCCAGGGCAGCTGATTTGAGTGGCCAGTGCCAGAGTTATTAACACACGTGGCAACACACGGGGATAAACTTAAGATTTCCCTTAATCCCCAGTTAATCTTCCCCTACAAGATGACAAAGAAACAGCTAGGTTTGCTTTGCATTTCTTAAATATGAAAACATTTTATTTCGAATGAAACAGACAATAATCTTCCTGATTTTATTTTAGACATTTTTGAAGTTCACAGTCAATTAATATATTTACCCAAACACACAAGTAATCTGGGTTGCATTTGGTTACATATATATCATACAGAGGAGATCATATTGTACAAAAAATTACAGCGTATTATATTATTAAGTAATTGTGGACAATGTTACTCCAGCTCTCAAACGCCCCAGACCCCCAAAGCTCAACTTCAATCCCTGTAAATTAACAGCTTGTTGTAACACTTTCCGCGTGATTCAGTACTTTGATTGCTCCACTGTGGAGAAAATGTCAGTTGCTTGTGGCTGGCTGTCCCGCTGAGTTACTCCATCATTTTGTATCCATCTAGTGACTTGCCAACTCATGAAATGTGTCAGAGAATCTGCTCTTCAGTGCAAATTTGACTTGGATTTCTGCATTCTGGTAGCATTATGTTTCCACACATGTACACACTGGTACCCTGATATAATGTGCAACATCTAATGCAGGCCACGATTGGGTTTTCAACTAACTTTGTTTGCTTGAAGACTTTTACTATTTAATCTACCCCATATTGATCCTGGAAAGGGGTTGGTCTGCCTAATGCTAGTCTCTTAATAACAAGACTTGCCGAAGACCATCGATGGAAGACCTACAGGTAGGACTGGTCGGCCCATGGACCACGGACTCCGAACCCGGCCACAAGCCACCAGCACTGACCAAGATGAGGAGGGACATGGAACATCGAGGTCGGAGTACCTGGGCACCGAGGTCACGAAGGATGAAGGGGAACCCAGAGTGCCCCCCCCCCCCGAGAACAATGGAGACCTGTGCTGGGGGGTCGGAAATGGCACAACAATATTTTCTTTCTTTCTCTTTCTATCTTTCCTTTCTATATCTCTCTCACTATCTATCTCTCTCACTATCTATCTATCTATCTATCTATCTATCTATCTATCTATCTATCTATCGATCTATCGATCTATCGATCTATCGATCTATCGATCTATCGATCTATCTATCTATCTATCTATCTATCTATCTATCTATCTATCTATCTATCTATCTATCTATCTCCACGAGAGGGCAGTCAAATTACTACTCTGACCTACACTTTCCTGACTGCTAAAAACAAATATTAAAATTCCATTTGATAGTGTATTTATTGCAATCTTATGTCCTCATTCTCTTCATACAGTTCAATTTACACATTAGTTTGATTGCCATTTTCACTTTATCCTGAGCCCAGGAGAAACTATATTTTCCAATACAAAATTAGGTGCTCTCATCTGGTTCTATGTATTGGCACGGTGTCTCTTCACTGCAGCACGCTGACTTTGCCAAAATATTATGCCTGTTTCATACTTTGAAACTGAACAAGAATCCAGCAAGCAATATTAATGGGCTGAGCGGACTTGTCACTGTCAAATTTCATTTCCTCAAAACTTACTTCCTTATAATAAGCAGGAAAATCAATATCGCTTTCCACTATTTCCTTTTAAAAAGAAAATATTATTATCCCCTTATAGACCAGACCAATTTTCCCTTTTCAAATGCTTTAAACAGTAACTTACGTTGAAGTTTCTCATGCATTGCAATTTCAGAAACCAGTGATTCTTGCCCTTGATGCTTTTACATTAGAGATGGTAATGCTGCTTACAATGGGCACATCTAGATGTCCCCACCGATATCCTCAGTCTGAGAAGACAATAAATTGCTCTGATTGGCTTCAGGCAAAACTGTTAGCCCACATTGTAACATTAGAAGTGCACAAAATCTGAATAAAGGTTTTACATTTTCAATGGCTGTTTGATTGATACCTTTGATTTTGTCAAAGATCCTGCCAAATCCATATTGCTGTGGTTCATAAGATCCTTTTTACTATAACACGTTGGAACAGTGCAGGAAATGAGGTATACTTGTCAATTAAACTAAACTTATGCTATACACTTGTTATTAGTGGATTTTGTTCTAATTTATTGTTAAACAAATGAACCGTTTGAACAATGATGACCATTACTGGATGATGTATTAAGTAATACATTGATTTGCATATTTCACTCACTAGCAATAGATCTTGAGAGAATATCTGGATACACTGGGTTGCCTCTCTGCAAATATCCAGCTGACCCTAAGAGACTTCACCTCAAAGCCACACGGTACATTTCCAAGTGTGGAGCAACTAACAGATACCCTTTAGGCCATCTGCGCATTGCCTTGGCTCCTGACCAGCCAAGGTTTATGCTGCAGTAAAGTAGATAGAGGAATTAATGTCACAGTATAAAGAAAGTTGCTAAAGCAGAAATATCCTGGGCACCAGGAACAGAGCCTGATGTTATGGAGAAGTCCAGGGACAGACGCTAATGCTTGGTGTGTCTGAGAAAGAGCCTGGGGCTGGGGGCGCAGGGAGTCTATTTCTGGATCCAAAGTAGCTGCATGGAGCACCGTGCCAGGATGAAAAGGGTGATCAACGCCCCGTGTGTTTGTTAATTGTGTATCTCAGGCCATCAGTCAGGCGCTAACTCATCACAATTCCACTGGCGGCCATCAGGCAGAGCATAACCCTCGGCTCAGCCGGAAGTACTCGTTAGACCCAGACCTCGGGAGTCAGTCCCTCACAACCTGAGCCGTCTTTCCTCCGCACCTTCCATACCCTTCCGAGACGCAGGGAGGCGCCCCCTGTACGGACTCCTCCACACCCTACAATTTTACTTCGGAGTCACGTGAGTGACTACGTGAAGAACCCCGTCCAGCCGCACGTGCATCGTTATGTCAGACGCATTGGTGCAGGCGACCGGTTGGAGCAGCAGAACTCCTCCAGCGGTAAGTTTAAAACACCTCGAGGTAAGTGGAAAACTTAGTCTGGAGGTGGCTTTCTGTACTTACGGTTGATTTTAGGATTTTCCAAGATTCAGAAAGCAACGAAGGTGAAGGCGGGGCGACCCGTTACTAAAGGTTTGGAGGACCGCGGGAGTGCGGGTAGCGGGTGCCCGCCTAGCTCACCGATTCCATCGCTAGCAGGGGGGCTTGCGACTGCAGACACGTTGCCTGTGAGCAGTGTTGCCGCGCCGGTAGGGCGTAAGGCCACATGAAAGTCTACCAAACCCATTGACCCAGCCGGGCCAGGAGGATTCACCTCCGTAAGGGGAGTCCGTTTGCTCACGGCTCTCCCATATCAAGCTCCTAATGGAGAGGGTGCTCGAAAAGGACACACTCTGGGAAGAGGAGTGGTGTTCACGCCGGGCTGTTGGAGAGCCTGTGCCAGCAGCGCCTAGAATAGGGCTGCATAATCGCCCCCTCATGGAAGAGGAGGGTTTGCTAGGTCAGGGGTATACTGATGCAGAGTCAATGGCTGAACAGAGCCCAAAGGGTGAAGGGCAAAAGGTTTTAATACCTAATTTGGCTGTAAAGTTTGCTATTCCCAGAGAAGCAGGGGAGCCATTGGGGGAGGAGTTGGCTACTACCATTAATTATATGCACTCCCATCAGCTACAAGAGCTGACAATGGACGACACTGCCAAAATATATGAAACCCCGGTTAACTGTGAGTTGTTGAAGTGGTGGTTAACCATGTCATATGGGGCCAAATGGGGATTGCAGTGCGGGCACAAGAGTTAAAGTACCAGAATGTGCTCAAGTTGCTTGCAGCATGAATCACTGCGTTTGCTAGAAGTGTGGACGAGGGGCACATGACTGAAGTTCATCAGGATGCTTTGGGGCTTCTGTGCAGCGCACATTTTGAGATGAACTGCCTAAGAAAGAGTGCCATACACCCAACCATTCACCCACAATTTGCAGCACTCTGCAAACCTAACAATATACAACTGCCTAATCTGTTGTTTGGGGAGGACCTCGCAAAGCGAGTGACATAACTTGATGAGGAGGCAAAAACTGTGGGCCTCATAAAAGTACATACAAGCAGTAAAATGGGCAGGAGGCTATTCCCCTATCGACGGGGTGCTATGACAGGGGCTGGTGAAGGGACAGGCCGTTTATTCCCGAACACATGCAACTGGCAGCCTGCCATAAGCACACGGGCAAGGATGAATTTCCCTACGAGGGGCCGGGGGCAACAAGCTCTGACAGGAAATGTGCAGGTAAGAGATTTTGCTCCTGAGGAAAACAAATTAAGTGGGAAAGATGTCCAAGTTGGGGGCAGATTACACTTGTTCCACAAAGAATGGCAGGAGATAACATCAGATCCGTTTGTGCTGGGCAGTATAGAGGGGCTTCGAATTCAATTCTACCCTACTGTGTGTCCGCCCACTCAGCATGTCCCACGTCGGACATTCGTGTTTTCACACAAAGAGAATATGCAGATACAGGCAGAGCTTGAGATATTGTGAAAAAAAGGGGTTATTGAGAAGTCGGTTCGTCATTCCAATCAGTTTGTGTCAAGTATTTTTCCTAGGTCTAAAAGGGATGGGGGATGTAGAATCATTCTGGACCTGACGAGCCTGAACCCTTTTGTGCAGTATAGACATTTCAAAATGGAAACGTTTTCTACTGCTAAACAGCTGGTTTCCAAAGGGTGTTATATGGCAAGCATAGACCTTAAAGATGCATATTACTCGGTGTCTGTTCATTGTGATGATATGAGATATTTTAAGTTTAGCTGGATGAGTCAATAATGACAATTCAAAGCACTGCCAAATGATTTAACCTCAGCTCCGAGATTGTTTACCAAATTGTTAAAACCAATTCTTGGCTTACTGCGAACTCAGGGTCATGTTGTAATGGCCTATTTGGGTGATATCTTTATTGTAGGAAACACTCGGGAGGCAACTGAATCATCTGTTTCAGTTGTTAAACTCACTTTTGAGAAGTTGGGTTCATTATTCATCCAGATAAATCCAAATTAACACCAGTCAAAGTTATTGATTACTTGGGCTTCACCATTAACTCAGATCACATGTTAGTGACTGCCAAGTGATAAAAGGCAGCAGTTAATTGAAGAAGGTGTCAATCTTATTGAGGAACAACTGCCCTCAATTAGACAGGTGGCCAGCTTGATTGGTAAGCTGGTGGATGCTTTTCCATCTGTGCAGTTTGGACCTCTGCATTATCACCAATTACAACGAGCAAAAGAACAAGCACTGAGGGCACATGCAGGTCATTTTGACAGGCTAATGAAGTTGCCAGCAGAAGCCATTTCTGAGATACAATGGTGGATTATGAATGTTGCAACTAGCTGCAGGGAAGTTTTGGTTGATCCTCCTTCCATAGTCTTACAGACTGATGTTAGTGACCTAGGTTGGGGTGCTGCTGATACAATTACCAGCTGTGGAGGCAGATGGAATAGTGATGAGGCATCCCTTCTGCAATTAAGAGGGATCCGTTATTTAGAGCGTTTGGGAACATTCTATGGGCTTAACGCTTATTGTTTTTCCAAAAGTCAGGTGCATGTGCAGGTTCAAATTGACAACACTACTGCAGTAGCATATGTGAATCATATGGGTGGAGTCAAGTCGTAATCTTATGATATGTTGGCTAATCAGATCTGGAGCTGGTGTATTGACAGAGACATTTGGATTTCAGCAATCCATTTACCAGGTAGATTCAACATAGTCGCAGACACAAGGTCACGACAATTCAATGACAACATAGAATGGATGTTGAACCATGGAAAGTTAAAGATGTTGTTGCTCGGTTTGGGATGCCAGATATCGATTTGTTTGCATCCAGAATAAACCGCCTAAATACGTTCCGTGGAAACCAGATCCTGGGGCAGCAGCAGTCGTTGCATTCTCGCTGCACTGCGGTGGAATGTTTCTATATGTATTTCCTCCGTTCTGCCGCTTCAGGAGTATTGGTGGTACCCGACTGGCCTACTCAGCCATGGTACGCCCATGTTTTGGAGATTGTTACTCAGCATCACATGATTGTTCCCAAACATTGAAACCGACTCGTGAATCCGGTAACTGGCGATCAACATCCTTTTTATGATCGTATTGCTCTGTTAATTTGCAGATTCTAAGGAGGCCAAACCTGGGGAGAGGACTATCCGATCGCACCGTGGATGTCATCACTGCGGCCTGGAGGGATAGTACCCAAAAGCAGTACATCTCTTCGATAAGAAAATGGGAGGTGTTCTGCTTACGGCAGAATATTTCATATCAAACTGCACGCATCCAAGATGTGCTGGAGTTCTCGTCAACTCTCTATTTCGATCAAACGTTAAGCTATAGTGCGATCAATACAGCCAGAAGTGCTCTGTCTTCATATTTACCCATGGGGTCAGAATTACATTCAGTGGGGACACATCCGTTAGTCTCTAGATTTATGAAGGGAGTTTTTAATTCCAATCCTCCTAGGCCCTGGTATTCGGTTATCTGGAATGTAAGCGAAGTTCTTATGCTCCTTCGCCAGTGGACTCCTGTCACAGTCCTATCTCTAGCCAAAGTCACCATGAAGGTGGTCATGCTTATGGCGTTGGTATCAGCCCAACGTGTGCAGACATTACAGAAGCTGCGGCTAGACAGGATGGAGGTATCAGCAGAAGCCATCACTTGTTTTGTTTATGATCTGCTCAAGCAGAGTAGAATAGGGGCGACAGGGTGTAAGATTATCTTTTCGGCATACCCCAAGGATTCCCACCTGTGTGTAGTGTCATGTTTGTCCCATTACATTGAGGCTACCAGAACCCTAAGCGGAACAGAGTCAGCATTGTTTATTAGCCACAAAAAACGCACAGTAATGTGTCGGTGCAAACAATTTCAATGTGGCTAAAGCAGGTTCTGGTGAGCGCTGGGATTGACACTGATAAATTTAAATCTCATTCCACCAGGGCAGCATCAACTTCAGTGGCCATGGGCGATGGACGTACCTATAGACCATACGCTCGCGGCCGTAGGATGGTCCAGCGAACTGATGTTCCAAAGATTTTTATCATAAGCCAATTGCAAGGCTGGGGGTATTTGCCGATGCTGTTTAAATTCAGTTATATAGTTCACCCCTGGGATAGAGAGGTTACTATTGTTTTATTTGTAAAAATAAACCGTTAATTCGTTTAAAGCAATGTTATGATAGATGCATTATTGATTATTTAATTATGTTGAGTCAATCAATGCAGTGAGAGGCCGGGATTTGAATCTGCGACATGAAATCACAGAGCTTTGAAATCTTCACCTAGTCACTCACTTGACTCCGAAGTAAACTAGTAAGATTAAACGAGAACTTACCAGTTTGATGATTGATCTTTATTTTATGAAGAGTTACGATGAGGGACTACGTGCCCTCCGCTCCCAACCCTCATCAATGTCATCTGGTAGTTCTAGTCTTCTTTTATCTTACTATTATACTTCAGTCACTATTACCTGTGATTTCACACCGCTGCTTTGAAGATTGACGCACGTGCGGCTGGACGGGGTTCTTCACGTAGTCCCTCATCGTAACGCCTCATAAAATAAAGATCAAACTTTAAACTGGTAAGTTCTCGGTTAATCTTACTATTTCTCACTCTTGTCCACTGACCCAATCCGAAGTGGCAGACAGTTTTACCATCCAGTTGCGAGAAGGGCCCACAGTGGAGGTTTGTCTATAGAGGGATTCTTCCTCTTTACATCGGGGACCTGATATAGAGGGTACTATGAGGAGACCCATGCAACCAATTCCTGAACCGGTTTACAGACTCTCCAGCGACCTGCCACTTCTGCGGGCTGGATGAGTCTGTATTCCATGTACACGGAGTGTGTGAAGTTGCAGTCCCAGTTGATTATTAGAAGGGGCTGCTCCTTGCCTCTGGCTGTACTTCAGTCCCACCATCTTCACTTTGGCCACCCAGTGCAAAGAGGAGTGAATAGAGCAGAGGATGTCCTGGTTGGTTTGCTCCTGGGTCTGGCCAAGCTAACCATTCATGGGTCATGACACCAGACAGAAGAGGGCTCCATCGAAGCCGACTGCCGGCCTCTTTACGTATGTGCCTGAGGTTGTCCTTCGAAAAGAAACACGCGGTGTCCACGGGCGTGAGGGCGATCCGGCTCGGGGCTGGAACGGTGCTCCGGTGGCTGGGACGGCGTTCCGGCGGCGATGACCTGAGTCCTGGGTTGAGCTGCGGGCCAGCGGCTGCGTGTGCTGGACTGGAGGGCGGCACCTTCGACCACCCCCGGGCCGCGGTGTTTGATTCGGCCCGTTTGCGGGGTTCGGTGAGCCGCGGGACTGTTGTGCCATCGCCCGGTGAGGAATCGCCTCAGCGCAGAGGGAGAAGAGGAGGGAAGAGACAGTAACCCTAAGATTGTTGCCTCCACCACAGTGAGGAGGTGCTTGGAGGGTACACTGTGGAGGTGTTAATTTGTGTTTATTGTTGTTTATTATTGTATGATTGTATGTATGACTGCAGGCACGACATTTATTTCAGACCATAAGGTCTGAATGACAATAAAGGTATTCATTTCAATTATGGGACCGCTGGGCTCCGCGGAGGAATGAATACATCCAGGACCAGGATTGCAATATAGTGATTTAATATTTAGTGTAAAGAATATTTGGCATTTTTTGCATTTGGTGGTGAGTGTTTGTTTTGTAAATATTATTACTGTTAATAATTGATTTATTTTTTTACATCATCAACCCCAGGCTAGTCGCTGCCTCAAAAAGGCAGCCAATATCATCTAGGACCCACACCATCCTGGCCACGCACTCATCTCTCCGCTACCATCGGGCAGAACGTACAGGAGCTTGAAATCTGTTACATCCAGGTTCAGGAACAGCTACTTCCCCAGCCCTGGGACGAACGCAGACCCCCCCCCCCCCCCCCCCCCGTGGAGCATGGTGGTGAAAGAAGGGCGCCGACTGAAGCAGGTACCTGAGAACTCTGCCCATCGACGCCCTGCACCTCGCACTGTAAAAACTCCAGCGAGGCATGTGAGAAAGAAGACCGGCATAATCGGGACTGGTGTGGGTAGCAATAAACTGGCTGTCAAAACAAAGATGGTAAAGGTATTTGCTACAAAGTTTGATCTAAGCTTAGACGCCAACACTCTCAGTGACTACTTAAAAACGAAGCTGGGTCGGGAAGTGATATGTAGAAAAATAGAGACGACACAGAGTAGATTCAGCTCCTTCTGTGTCCCCGCTGAATGTAATGATGTGGCCGAACTGCACGATCCGCAGCTTTGGCCCGCTGGGTCTTTTGCCCGACGCTGCTATGAGCCTCGTAGCCCTAGAGGAGCAGACGGAGGTCCGTCTGGTCCAGAGGATGCCCCTCGCTCTCAGGATGAGGAGCTGCTGCACGGTAACGATGCTGGGGTGCCTGTCGCATCTGTGGGCGAGGACGGGATGAAGGCCAGCTGTTCCGCTGGGAGCGACAAAACACATTAAATGCATGTTGTTTCATACAACACTCGCGGTTTGCGAGTAGGGCATTCTGCTACTGATAGATCAAGACACACTGCTGGACCAATGTGACATTCTGTGCCTGCAAGAAACCTGGATGGCGAAACAAGATCTGGATAAGTTGAACACTCTATACCTGAACTTCCATGAGGCTGGAGAGTCCACTACCGACCTCAGTACGAGGCTGGTTCGGGGTAGGATAGCTGGTGGTGTAGCTATACTGTGGAACGTCAAATATGACTCACTGGTGAAGGTGGTGCGTCTAAATGTTGACTGGGCCATAGGGCTGGAGTGTAATTATAATGAAAATAAATTTACTGTCTTAAATGTTTATACACCGTATGAATCATATGAGCATGAGGACGAGTTTCTGAACAGGTTAGCTTTTATTCAGTCCTTTATAGAGGACAACAGCTCATCTTGTGCCTACGTCATGGGTGATTTTAATGCTGACATGTCATATAGCAAATCTTTATTTGCAGCACACCTGCAGCAGTTTTGTAATGAGTCTAAATTAATTCTATCGAGTAAAGCTCTGTTGCCTGATACAAGTTTTACCTATGTTAGTGAAGCGTGGCACACAACATCTTGGTTAGACCATATTGTGACCACAGCTGATGCTCATGCCTCCCTGGAAAAGGTGCAGATTTGTTATGAATTTGCCACCTCTGATCACATACCTATTGCTGCACGGTTAAATGTTGAGAATGTCCCCCTGCTGTCCAGTAATAATAATGCTGCTTCCTCAAGTAAACTGGACTGGTCAAAACTGAGCAGAGAGGTTATGGCTGGATACTCACTGCGAACGGACAGTTTTTAAATAATATTGCATTGCCTCAAGAGGCCCTAATGTGCTCAGATATGAATTGTAAGGACGTGCAACATGCTGAAAAACTCTGTGCCATGTATGATGTTATTGTGAAATGTCTCAATGCTTCCAGTGATCCCTTTTGTAAAAGTAAATGTAAGGTACCCAACATCAGACCTGGGTGGAATGAGTTTGTGGCTGAGCAGTACGCTGAGGCTAGAGAGGCCTTTAGACTCTGGTCAGAGGCAGGTAGGCCTAGACAGGGGGTATTGCTAGATATGAAAAAACGCACAAATGCTAGAGTTAAGTATGCACTTTGTTTTATTAAGAAAAATGAAAACACAATGAGAGCAGACTCGCTTGCCAGGAAACTACAGAATAACAACCTTACTAACTTCTGGAAAGAGGTCAAAGTAATGAATAACAGAAAAACACTATACCGTCTGACATTGAAGGTGTTAGTAGCCCAGAAAAAAATAGCTGAGAGTTGGCGTGAGCACCACCGTAACCTTTTTAACTGTGTTAAAAGTAACCAAGTTAGAATCAATCATGAACATATTGATCTCTCTGTAGATATGACAGTTAGGGCAGCAGATGTCTATGATGCCATTAACATGTTGGATAACAACACAGCCTGCGGTATGGACTGCATTACTGCAGAACATCTAAAATATGCCAGCTATAAGCTCTGCCCTTTGCTTTCCATGTGCTTTAATGGTTGTCTGGTTCATGGTGTCCTGCCAAATGCTATTATGTCTGTAATGTTAGTGCCTGTGCTTAAAGATAAGGCTGGTAAGCTCAACAGTATTGATAATTATCGACCTATTGCATTAGCCAGTATCTTGTCTAAAGTACTGGAGAGAATACTGTTGACAAAGCTAGAAATGTATGTCCTTACTACTGACAATCAGTTTGGGTTCAAAAGAAAACATGGAACTGACCTGTGTATCTATGCTCTTAAAGATATTGTGTTCAGGTACACAAGCCTGAATTCATCTGTATTTCTATGTTTTATTGATGCGTCCAAGGCATTTGATAGAATTAATCATGAACAATTGTTTGTAAAATTGCTAGATAGAGGTGCTCCTAAATTCGTATGAGAATTTTAGTGTTTTGGTATGCCCATCAAACGTTTCAGGTTTATTGGGACAATGTTGTATCTGCTCCATTCTGTGTTAGTAACGGAGTGCGGCAAGGAGGAATTTTGTCTCCTATTTTATTTAATGTGTATATGGATGAATTGTCAAATCAGTTAAATAGGTTAAAAACTGGCTGTCTTGTGGGCAACACTATTGTTAATCATCTTATGTCTGCAGACGACCTGGTCCTGCTCTGTCCATATAGTGCTGGGCTGCAGCAGATGTTGAAGATGTGCTCTCAGTATGGCCTTGATTATGACATAAAGTATAACGCTTAGAAAAGCCGCATAATGATAGTTAGAAGCGCTGTGGACAGGAAACCAACTTTTCCGACCTTTTATTTGTCAGGCAGTCCTCTTGCTGTGTGTGAGGAAATTAAATACCTAGGTCATGTCATATCTGATGACTGGACGGATGACAAAGACCTCTACCGACAGCGCTGTAAACTTTATCTTCAAGCTAACATGCTTATAAGGAAGTTTTCTATGTGCTCTGACTCTGTGAAGTGTTCCCTGTTCAGGACCTACATCACACCGTTATATACTGCTCAATTGTGGTCTAATTATAAGAAAAAGAGTATGCAGAGGCTCAAGGTAGCATACAATGATGCAATGAGGTTGCTACTTCGTGTCCCTAGATGACAAAGTGCCAGTCAATTGTTTGTGTCCACTAGAGTGCCAACCTGTGAGGCACTCTTAAGACAGCTGATGTTTAGTTTTATGCGTCGCCTGGACAAGTCAGAGAACCACATAATTGAAGCCCTAGTCAGCCCTCTGAAAAGCTGCTATAGATTCACTTCTAGGCTAAGGCGGCATTGGTGCAATTGCTTGTATATCTTATAGGCTAATATGCAATTTTTAACGTATTTTTGTATCTCCTTATACTGTTTGATGTGTTATATGGACCTGTGTCTGACATAAAGGTTGAATAATTAATAGTAATTAAACTCACCAACAAACAGACTCTGAACTGTAACAGCCTATTGCATTTTATCTGCTTATTTATGGGCATATTGAACTGAACTGTTCTGTAATTTTGCTAACAATATTCTGTTGTGCTGCCGCAAGCAAGAACTTCATTGTCCCATCTGGGACACATGACAATAAACTCTCTTGACTTGACTTGACTTGACTTGCCATTCGAGCGTTCAGAACATTATCAGATTCTTTCTTACACATTTTGTCCATTTCACTGCAAAATCTCCTCAAGATATGTCCACGTTGAGGAAGTTTTCCTCTTCTGGCCAATGGGAGTTCAGCAACATCCCCTCTCACTGCTCTCCCTCAGTGATCCCTCCATCCCTCTGACCACGTCTTAACACACACACGTTACCCCAGCCACGTTTGTTTTCTCGGGACTTGCCTGCACCTCTATTACCTCGTGGATTCCAGTTCTGGTTCCACACATCCCAGTTCGGACCCAACCCGGACTGTAGGTTCCGAGTGGATCTGCCATTTTTCACAACAGTTCTCATTCCGTGCCCAGCGTTCTACACTGGCGATGCGCCAGCACCAACAGGCCCTCGCTCTGACTCTCCCACAGCTCACTCACCCACACCTGCATGAGACCACAACTGCACTTTATCCAATGCCAGATCCACGCCTTCAACAACCGCTTCCTTTCCTACCTGGACTCCACAAAGGATCGCAAACTTGCTCGCTTCCAGACCGGGCAATTCCAGGCCCGGACCATCGAAGATGCTGCTGCCGTCAACCTTCACCGCTTCCCCGGCCCATCCCAGGCCCGGGCAACCGAAGATGCTGCCGTCAACCTTCACCGCCTCCCCGGCCCATCCCAGGCCCGGACCATCGAAGATGCTGCTGTCAACCTTCCCCGCCTCCCCGGCCCATCCCAGGCCCGGACCACCGAAAATGCAGCTGCCGTCAACCTTCACAGCCACCCCGGCCCATCCCAGGCCCGGACCATCGAAGATGCAGCTGCCGTCAACCTTCACAGCCACCCCTGCCCATCCCAGGCCTGCACCATCGAAGATGCTGCCATCGTACACCTTTACCGCCTCCCCGGCCCATCCCAGGCCTGGACAAACGAAGATGCTGCTGCCGTCGTACACCTTCACCGACAAGCTGCTGCCGCCGACCTTCACCGCCTCACCGGGCCCGCCGACCATTATCACCTCACCGATGACGCCAACCCCCGCTGCCTCCCGGGCCATCTGATCACCCGGACTCTACACCTCGCGGGCCGTCACCAGGAACTCTGCTGACCCTCGTCACTACACCGCCCACCAGCGGGCTGCAACTGTCGCCTTACCTGAGTCCCAGGCTCAGCACCGGGCCCACAGTCTCCACGATGCAGGTCCGGCACCACGGGGCCTGACTGTGCTGGGTATTACCTTTCTCCCCCCTCATACAGGGAACCTCAGTGGGGGTTCCACTGGGTCTTTCCCTTCCCCTTTTAGCCAGGTGACCCCAGCTACACCCCACCCATACAATAGTCCTATTGCCCCCTCCTCTCTGAACACCCGCCATCCCCCCACCAGACATCGCCTCGGCCTTCATCTACTCACCTGCCCTCATCCGACCCCAAACCCCACCCTGGCTGTGAGGTCACCATCCCCGCTGACCTTCCCCTTTCTGATATGGAACGGTCTGTCCTCAGCAGAGGCCTCACTTTTGTTCCCCACCACCCCCACCTCAACGAGTTCCGGGTCTGCCACGATGTAGAGCTCTTCTTCCGTCGCCTCTGGGCCTTTTTCTAAGGGAAGGAATCCTCACCACCCACTGTTGACCCCTTCTCCCGTCTCCAACGGACCCCCTCCTCTTGGACTCCCCCAGTTGATTATCTACCTTCTTTAGATCTTTTCATTTACAACTGCCGGCGGGACATCAACCGCCTCAAATTTTACAATCCCCTTATTCACCCTCATCTCTCCCCCCCCCCCCTGAAGGTACAGTCCTCCGCTCATTTAACAGCAACCCCGACTGGATAATCAAGGGAGACAAGGCAGGTGCCGTGGTAGTCTGGCAAACCCACAGACAAGCTCCAGGCTTTAATCTCAAGCACCATTAATGAATTCATCATTTCCGCCTCTATGCCCTCTAAAGCCTGCAACTTGATCGTTCTCCAGCCCGATTATATCTTCTCCCCAAAATCCACAAACAGAACTGTCCTGGCAGACCCATTGTTTCTGCTTGTTCATGTCCCACCAAATTAATTTCCACCTACCTCGACTGCATCCAATACCCCCTCGTCCAATCCCTCCTTACCCATGTCCAAGACACCTCACACGCTCGTCGTCTCCTCAATGACTTCCGTTTTTCAGGCCCCCATTCCCTCATCTTTACCAAGGCTGTACAGTAACTCTACACATCCGCCCCCCACCAGGAAGATCTTAAAGCCCTCCCTTTCTTCCTCGACCGCAGAACCAGTCAATTTCCGTCCACCAATACTCTCCTCTGCCTAGCAGAGCTGGTCCTTTCCCTCAATTTCTCCTTCGACTCCTCCCACTTCCTCCAAATCCAAGGCGTAGCTATGGGCACTCGCATGGGCCCCAGCCATACCTGCCTCGTTGAACAATCCCTGTTCTAGGCATACACTGGCCCTATCCCCGAACTCTACCTACGCTACATGCCATCAATTTGAAGGCAAATTAGTCAGCACCCCCCAAAAAAAGGCAGAGCCACGTAGTAAACAATACCAGTCTACTTTCACCAAAGAAGACATCACTAACATCTACTCATCAGGACCAAGACAGGCTCCAAGGATTTCTGATCTGTTCATCACTACTGAGCAGGGCTCTCGCTTAACTTTTTTTCCCTGTTGCCAGCCGGGCAACCTTGGCAGCTTTTTATGTTGCCAAATGACAGTTTAGGTGGTCATCTAAGATGGCTTGTATGACGCGTGCGATAATGTGCTCGGACGAAGTGCGTAGTTACCAGTCGGAATTATGCTCAATGAAGCATTCACATATTATTTCTGCTTCAAATAAAGTCACAAACTAAACATATTCACCAATCAAGACATGATATATCCCACAATGACTTGCAGCAAAATTATAAGACAGTATCTCAACTTTTTTTACACATTGCAATTAATGCAATTTCTATTAGTTCTTTCCACTTCCAAACAAAAAATGTGGTTGGATTATTCAGCGTATGATCAACCTGTGTCAATAAATCCTGGACCATGGTAACATATCTGCGTACGTATAGTTGTGAATGTTGCTCATTAAATAACTACAGTACTGATACTCCATATTAAGAGCATTGATTTGCCGTTGAAATGAATTCTGTAATAACGTGTCAACGGCAGCAGTGACAATCGAACACTGTGGTTTTAATGTTTCACGTGTTCACAATTTAATTAATCCATACAATTTTGGTCGCCTAATTATAGGAAGGATGTCAACAAAATAGAGAGAGTACAGAGGAGATTTACTAGAATGTTGCCTGGGTTTCAGCAACTAAGTTACAGAGAAAGGTTGAACAAGTTAGGGCTTTATTCTTTGGAGCGCAGAAGGTTAAGGGGGGACTTGATAGAGGTTTTTAAAATGATGAGAGGGATAGACAGAGTTGACGTGGAAAAGCTTGTCCCACTGAGAGTAGGGAAGATTCAAACAAGGGGACATGACTTGAGAATTAAGGGACTGAAGTTTAGGGGTAACATGAGGGGGAACTTCTTTACTCAGAGAGTGGTAGCTGTGTGGAATGAGCTTCCAGTGAAGGTGGTGGAGGCAGGTTCGTTTTTATCATTTAAAAATAAATTGGATAGTTATATGGATGGGAAAGGAATGGAGGGTTATGGTCTGAGCGCAGGTATATGGGACTAGGGGAGATTATGTGTTCGGCATGGACTAGAGGGGTCGAGATGGCCTGTTTCCGTGCTGTAATTGTTATATGGTTATTATTATATGGTTATATGGTTATATGGTTAAAACAAATAAAGGGAATTAACACATATTTGATTGCATTCCGTTATCAAACATAGTCAATGTTCGCTCTGAAGACATTTCCAGGACCATAGTGTCAGGGAGGGGTGTGTGTGAATCAGTGCGGGGTGGATAGTTTGCAGGGTGGGGGGGGGGTTAGAAGGCAGTCGGTGCAGAATGGATGGATTGAGGCAGGTGAATTAGTACGTGTTGGTTGGAGTAGGTTAAAATTGTGAGGGAGAGCACGGGGGATGTCAGTGGTGTTGAATGGGGGGGGGGTTCATTACGGGATGGATGGGGGTAGACAAAAGTGCTGGAGAAACTCAGCGGGTGAGGCAGCATCTATGGAGCGAAGGAAATAGGCAATGTTACAGGTCGAGACCCTTCTTCAGACTGTTCCCCCATTCTTCTTGAATGGGAGGATCAGTACAGGATGGATGGGGGGGGGGAGATCAGCGCAGGATGAATGGGGGGGGGGGTCAGCACAGTGTGGATCGGACGGTGTGCGCAGGATGAATGGTGGATCACTACAGGATGAATGATGGGAAGGTGCAAGGTAAATGGAGGTGGGTCCGTATGGGTTGAATGCGTGGATTAGTACAGGATGGATGGGGGATCAGTACAGGATAGATGGAGGAGAAGTGCAGGATGGATGGGATAGGGGTACGTACAGGATGAATTGGGGGACCAGTGTAGGATGGATGGGGGGGGGGGGGGGGCAGGGAATCAATGCGAGGTGGATAGGGTGATCAGCGCAGGATGAATAGATTGGGGGGGGAGATGGGGAGGGGAGCACAGGGGATGTCAGTGAGGACTGAATAGAGGCGGTAATGGGGATCAGTGCGGGATGGAGAGGAAGGGTCCCAGCATAAGGGGTGGGGGTGGGGTGGAGGGGGCGTACAAGAGAGAGAAACAGAGAGAAGGGGGCGAGGTATGGCGGAAGGAGGGTCAGCGCTCCTCGGCCTTGGCCGTTGGGAACTCTTCGCCACCGCCTCCCTCCTCCGCCAGCCAACAGCAAGGTGCGGGGCCGAGCGGTGCAGCTCAAAGATCCCATAGCTATAGTATCTTTGGTGCAGCTGCTTCAGAAGGGTCGGTGCGAATGACGGGACCCGCACAGCGGCAGCACGCTGAGGCCTCCCCCTCCCTCCCTCCTCCCGGCTTCGGCGTGCGGGAGGGTTTGTTTTAAAAGCGCCGTTAGCGGATTTGCAAGCTGCGGCCGCTATCTGGGCGGGTGGGGGGCGGGAGGAGGAGGAGATGGAGCCGCTGCTCGGGGCCCGCCGTTCGCTCTGACCCTTCCTCACCACGCACCTAGTATCTTTCCCACGCAATACAGCCGTCACCGACGACACAAAACGTTGCGTTCCTTTTCTCTAGAGATGCTGCCTGACCCGCGGAGTTACTCCAGATGTTTTTGTCTGTCTTCGGTACAAACCAGTATCTGGTTGCCAAGCCGGGCGAAATGACTCGGTGTTTAGGTTGCCCAGCTGCGCTTTGAGTGGTCAGTGGCACCCGGACAACCGTTAATTTCGAGCCCTGCTGAGGGTATAATGAAACTTCTTAAGAATCTTGATGCAAACAAAGCGTCTGGTCCAGATGGCATCTGTCCAAGAATATTTAAATTGTGGGCTGAACAAGTGGCACCCATTTTGCAAATCATCTTCCCCCAGAATGTTCAGACAGGAGAACTACCTCATGATTGGAGGCATACCAACATCACTGCTTTATTTAAGAAAGGGAGTAGAACTGACCCTGCAAATTACCGGCCGATGTCGCTCATCTCAGTTTGTTGTAAACTATTAGAGCATGTCATCTATCGACACATCATGGGACACCTGGAGAGAAACAACATCCTCAGTCCTACTCAACGTGGTTTCCGGGCCAGACAGTTATGTGAATCCCAGCTGATAACTACCATTCACCAAATCTTCAGCTCTGTGGAAGAAACCAAACAAGTGGATGCAGTGTTGCTAGATTTTGCAAAAGCTATCGACACGGTTGCACATCAGAGGCTTCCTCACCGTCTCAAATACTTTGGTGTAGAGGGTTCACTTCACTCCTGGATAACTAGCTTTTTAACTGACAGGGAGCAGTCGGTTGTTGTGCAGTGAACATCCTCAAAACCAGCCCATGTCGACTCTGGCGTACCACAGGGCACTGTGCTGGGACCGCTGCTGTTTTTCAGTCTACATTAACAATCTCCCAGATAACATCACATCCAAGGTCTGCCTCTTTGCCGACGATTGTGTGGTTTATCGACCGATCAAGTCTCATGATGATTGCCTGACGCTTCAAAAAGATCTGCGCTCATTGGAGAGATGGAAGAAGAAATGGCAAATGATGTTCAAACCAGAAAAACCAGAGCCTCTATGTGATTTAAAGGAAACCGAAACCAATTCATCGTTCCTATACACTCTCTGGACATCAACTAGAGGCATATTCTAGTCATAATTCCTTAGAAGTTACTTTGTCTGAAAACATGAAATGGAACAAGCATGTGGAAGGGGCAACAGACAAAGCCAGCAGTATAATCGACTTTCTACATCGCAATCTGCAAATTGCACCCAAAAAGTTAAGTTCCAAGCATATACAGTGGCTTGCAAAAGTTTTCATACCTCTTGAACTTTTCCACATTTTGTCACGTTACAACCACAAACGTAAATGTATTTTATTGGGATTGTATGTGATAGACCAACACAAAGTGGCGCATAATTGTGAAGTGCAAGGAAAATGATACATGGTTTTCACATTTTTTTACAAATAAAAAACTGAAAAGTGAGGCGTGCAAAAGTATTCAGCCCCCTTTACTCTGATACCCCTAAATAAAATCCAGTGCAACCAATTGCCTTCAGAAGTCACCGAATTAGTAAATAGAATCCATTTATGTGTAATCTAATCTCAGTATAAATACAGCTGTTCTGTGAAGGTCTCAGAGGTTTGTTAGAGAACATTAGAGAACAAACAGCATCATGAAGCCCAAGGAACAGGTCAGGGATAAAGTTGTGGAGAAGTTTAAAGCAGGGTTAGGTTATAAAACAATATCCCAAGCTTTGAACATCTCACGGGGCACTGTTCAATCCATCATCCGAAAATGGAAAGAGTATGGCACAATTTCAAACCTACCAAGGCATGGCCGTCCACCTAAACTGACAGGCCGGGCAAGGAGAGCATTGATCAGAGAAGCAGCCAAGAGGCCCATGGTAACTCTGGAGGAGCAGCAGAGATCCACAGCTCAGGTGGGAGAATCTGTCCACAGGACAACTATTAGTCGCGCACTCCACAAATCGGGCCTTTATGGAAGAGTGGCAAGAAGAAAGCCATTGGTGAAAAAAAGCCAGAAGAAGTCCCGTTTGCAGTTTGCCACAAGCCATGTGGGGGACGCAGCAAACATGTGGAGGAAGGTGCTCTGGTCAGATGAGACAAAATTGAAGTTTTTGGCCTAAATGCAAAACGCTATGTGTGTCGGAAAACTAACACTGCACATCACCCTGAACACACCAACCCCACTGTGAAACATGGTGGTGGCAGCATCATGCTGTGGGGATGCTTTTCTTCAGCAGGGACAGGGAAGCTGGTCAGAGTTGGTGGGAAGATGGATGGAGCCAAATACAGGGCAATCTTGGAAGAACACCTGTTAGAGTCTGCAAAAGACTTGAGACTGGGGCGGAGGTTCACCTTCCAGCAGAACAACGACCCTAAACATACAGCCAGAGCTACAATGGAATGGTTTAGATCAAAGCATATTCATGTGCTAGAATGGCCCAGTCAAAGTCCTGACCTAAATCCAATTGAGATTCTCTGGCAAGACTTGAAAATTGCTGTTCACAGACGCTTTCCATCCAATCTGACTGAGTTTGAGATATTTTGCAAAGAAGAATGTGGAAAAATGATAAAGGACCTTAAACTTCATCCACCTACTACTCGTCGCAAGTTCACCAGACTGACAACATTCCACAAGATCAAGAATACCACTATTGATTTAAAGATGGAGGGCCACATCCAGTTAACCCAAGCACACATAGGCATGTCAACCAGAAGGTACCAACCTGGAAACTATTTCATTCCGCACGGCACATCCGAGGCGTCGGAGCGTTCCCGTCAATCAGCC
This sequence comes from Amblyraja radiata, assembly GCF_010909765.2. Classification (NCBI taxonomy): domain Eukaryota; kingdom Metazoa; phylum Chordata; class Chondrichthyes; order Rajiformes; family Rajidae; genus Amblyraja; species Amblyraja radiata. Next base: position 1,055,771 of record NW_022630100.1, read on the forward strand.
TGGCGCCTAGGGAAGCGGGTCCCGTCCGCTGCCGACGGTCGGTCCGGGGAGACCGTTCTCCCGTCACCGGGCGAGTTGCAGGAACGACTGACTGAACCCATTCCTGGCAGCGGACGTGACGCTACACCAGGCGCTGCTCCTGCCTGTACCTCGCCCCCCCCCCCCCCGCCGGGCACATGCTCTCCCCCTGCCAGACCCTTGCATCCCTCCCACCACCGATCCCCCCCCCCCATCGCCTTTCCCGCCCATGCCGCGGTCCATTGCCGCCCCCCCGCCGCCGGGCCCAAGCCTGCAACCAGCGATCCCCCGCACACGATCCCACACATTCTAGGGACAATTTATACAAACCCGTGCGCCTTTGTAGTGAGCGGGGTTGATAGGCTTGGTATAAGTATAAATTGACCCTAGTGTGTCTGGGATAGTGTGTGGGGATCGCTGGTCGGAGCGGATTCGGTGGGCTGAAGGGCATTGTCTGTCTGAGCTTAATGACACAGTGGCCCCAGGGGTAGGTCTCGAACCTCCAATGTCCTCATGGGAACTAAACTGTTGGCCACGAGTTGTTCCAGGGGCCGATCTCTCTTCCAATGGTTTCTCCACACCCCCAGGGCAGCGGGCTTTTCAACTGGATACAGGCAATGTGGTCAATGTACCAGCGCCATCCACCTGCTCTGGCCAATGAGTGTAAATTCCCACCACCCATTTTGAAGCAAGGCGACGGGGCGGCGGTGGGGAGGTGGGTGTTGTTCCCAAAGTCTGCATTTATCCCATAGTCAATGTTACTAAAACAGATGATGTGGCCTTTGTGCTGTACTATTAGTGGGATCTAGCTGTCACAGGCTGTGTCCACAAATGGGGGGCGTCGGGGAAAGTGGGGGCGGGGGGGGGGGGGAATGGAAGGAAGGTCAGCGCTCATTGGCAACGGACGGTATCATCGCCCCGCTGCCTTGGCCATCGCTGTCCACCGCTAAGTGCCGCCGCCAAAGGGGAGGGCAGTTGGGATCACCTCACCACCGTTTGTGGAATTTTCTGCCTCAGAGGTGGAGGCAGGTTCTCTGGATGCTTTCAAGAGAGAGCATCTAAAACCCCAGAGCATTCAGGGCCCTTAAGCAGGTCCTGTATCCAGGACGCGAGGGGCTTCCGCCTTGTGATGTGCGCTGCTTGCACATTATTTCATATACAATATTAGTAGTCCGGTCATGCCACCCCCCTTTTTGAAAAGCTTCGTACGGGCCTGAACCTGATGAATGTGCTGCAAGAGGAGGATTTGTCTGCTTTTAAAAACTTTCTACGAATCACACCTGAGCTGTTTAATGAGCTGAAGGAAACTGTGGCTCCCCTGCTAAAAAAAAAAGACCTATATGAGGAAGCCACTGGAACCAGGACTGCGCCTGGCCATCACACTCCGCTATTTAGCATCAGGGGACTCTGCTACAACTTTCTTGTAGCCCACAACACTATCAGTAAGATTGTATGAGAGACCAGTGAGGCAATCATTGACGTATATGGGGATAATGTGATCGACTGCCCCAGAACACCAAATTATTGGAAGAGAGTGGCGCAGGGCTTCGATAAACGATGGAATTTAAAAAATACATGTGGGGCAGTGGATGGCAAACATGTAGCAATCCGGTGGCCACCCAAGGGAGGTTCAAAATATTACAATTACAATAATTTTCACTCCATAGTACTGCTATCTGTGGTGGACTCAGACTACAAATTCCTGTATGTGTATGTGGCACACCTGGCAGTGTAGCAGATGCCAGGATCTGGAAAGAGAGCTCCCTCCGGCAGTCAAATGAAAATTGAACAGCAGGCATGCCTGACCCCGAACCTCTGCCAGGAGAAGACAACCCGGACATATTCTACATTATGGTTGGTGATGATGCCTTTGCACTCAGGCCGTGGATAATGAAGCCATACCCACACAGGAATTTGACAAGGGATCAGAGAACATTTAATTATAGGCTTTCCAGGGCTAGGAGGGTTATCGAAAAGACTCGAAATTTGTCGAAAATGATTTAAACAAAATCTGGGAAGCTTTTCCAAACTCTGCAACTATGATTGAGCACGCCCAGGTGTGACAGAGGTCACATGCTTATGTTAATATTAACCTTTTGTTCACCCAGTTTTATTCCACCAGGGGGGTCTTACAAAGGATTCCGTGCGGTCCCCGGAGGTTCCCGGTTGTACATTTCACTACCAGCAACCTCTGGCAACCACCTTCAACTGGCATCGCAACCGGCTTCGACTAAAAAAATACCGATTTTTAAAACGGCAACCTATTTTTAGTCGCGGCCGGTTTTTAATTTTTTGAAATAATCACCAGAACATAGAAGAAGCGGTAACCACTTTCGACTATTAGGGCGACTGACAAAAACCTCCGGGAACCTCACGGACACCTTGGTAAGGCCTCCATGGTGGAATAAAACATGGTGAAAAAAGGTTAATATTAACATAAGCATGTGACGTATGTCACTCCTGGGCGCGCTCAATCATAGTTGAAGAGTTCTTTTAGCAGAGAAATGTTGTAGAAGTGATGGCTCCCGAAAGGCAGACTCGCTGGGGTAGTGCACAACCCTCCAAAAAGCCTGCCATGCATGTGTCACACACCCTGGAGGAGGAGTGGCAGAAGGACATGCCACAGGAGGAGGTAGCCCTGCATGACAGACCCCCAGCAGAGGAGAACAGGCAGGTAGAATATGTCCCCACCTCTAGATCAGTGCATACTCCTTTAACATAGTGACCTCACCACTACTAACCACTCCCCATTGTCTCTTGTATAATTGTAGCTTCCCCACCTCCAGCTCTCTCTCTAGCTCCAGTGATGACCACGGACAGCTAGTGCATAGTGTGTGTAGTGCTTATAGTAAAGTTATCTAGTAAAATACTTTGTGTGACAAGCAAGTCATTTTACATGGTGTCACAGCGGTAGACTCGCGTCTCCTGTTCATCGGCGTGATTTTTATTATTTGCTTTCTCCCAGTTGTGTCCCCGTTTTTATTATTTGCTTTCTCCCAGTTGTGTCCCCGTTTTTATTATGTCCAACTCGTGTCGTCGTCCCGACACGCTCGTTTTTGACACGGATATCGTCCACCGCTGGACTGTCTTCCAGCGCGACTATGAACATTTAATTGCGATCGCTCATCCTGATGCCACTCCTGCTGTGCATGCTCACCTGCTCCTCAACCTGGCTGGCCCGGAGGCCATGGAACACTATGCCTCGTTCGAGTTCGCCCCGGATGAAGACCGTCGCGACCCGGTATGTCTCTTGGCAAAATTCACTGCCCTCTGCGATATCCCTACCAATAACATTATCGAGCGCTTTAAGTTCTTCCAAAGGCGTCAGGTTCCCTGTGAGCATATAGACGCTTTCATTGCCTCTTTGCGTCATATGGCTCGGCGGTGCCGCCTTGAAGCGGTAACCCTGGACGAAATGGTCAGGGATGTCCTTGTCAAAGGTTTCCTGAACTCTAAGCAGCGTGACGAGCTCCTGATGAAGCCTGATCTAACGCTAAGGGAAGCTATGCATGCCGCTCGCATGGCCTCTGCTGTTGGCTCCGTATCTCAACCGGTGTCCCAGGACATCAACTTCACTGGTGCTGCTGGCCGCCGGCGGAACAATGACCCGCCACGCCAAGGCACCGCCGCTGCGCCCGCTAAGGTCACCCCTCGTCGCTGCCCAAATTGCAATTTCTCTTCCCACCAATTCAACGTTTGCCCAGCGCAGGGTAAAACTTGTAATTCCTGCGGGAAGCTGAACCACTTTTCTGCGGCGTGTCGATCCCGTGGGAAGCCGGTCCCTGCCCCAAGAAGGAGTCTAAACAACCTTGTGGACGCTGATAGCGCGCCTGGTTCCCATTACCAGTCGGATGAACTCCTTGACTCTGATACGAGCTCCTCCCATGTTGATTCAACTGTGTTTTCGCTTTTTGGTGCACCTGCATTAATAACGGATCCCTCTGTACATGTTACTGTGAATGGCCACTCCTTTCCTGCGAAGGTTGATACTGGTGCTTTTGTCAATGTTATGTCTGTTAGCCTCTTCAAGCAGATAATGTCTGGGGAGAGGGTTACTACCGATGACTCCCGCCTTCATGCCTTTGGGGGAGGTGTTCTGGTCCCTGTAGGGAAGGCCACGTTTATCTGTACAGTTCTTATGACTTCTCGGCCCCTCACTTTTCTCCTGCTGGATTCTGAAAACGTCACCCTGCTGGGCGCCCGTGCATGCCAGGACTTTGGCTTGGTCTCTTTCCACCACGACATCCACCTGGTGCAGGCCCCCATGGACCCCCTGACCGAGTACCCCGACCTTTTTGATGACGTTCTGGGCAAATTGCCCTGTGCTTACAAAATCGTTGTTGACCCGGGAGTCAACCCGGTGATTAGACCGGCCCACCGCGTTTCTTTTGCCATGAAGGGCCGCGTGGAGTCCACACTGCGTGACATGGTGGCCATGGGCATCCTCAAGGAGGTGAGTGCTCCCACCCGGTGGGTCTCCACCATGGTCGTCGCGGCCAAGAAGGACAAGAGCGAAATCAGGATCTGCATCAACCCGAAAGACCTGAACCTTGCCATCAAGCGCCCGCACTACCCCATGCGAACAGTGGAGGACGTCGCTGCACAGGTCGGTCCGGCCACAGCCTTCTCGGTCCTAGATGCCAAGAGCTCCTTCTGGCAGATCCCTCTGGATGAACGTTCCTCCTTCCTGACCACCTTTATCACACCCTTCGGCAGGTTCTGTTTTCTCCGCATGCCTTTTGGGATCAACTCAACAAGCGAGGTTTTCCAGCGCACCATGGAACAGCTGTTTGCTGGGTTGCCGTGCGCTATCATCGTGGATGACATCCTGGTGTACGGGAGGTACGTCGCTGAGCACGACCTGCACCTCCGCCAAGTCCTGGACAGGGCTCGTGAGATCAATCTCAAACTCAACCGGAAGAAGTGTCGGTTCCGCGTTCCGGAAGTCACTTACGTAGGCCACGTTTTCACGGCCGGGGGTCTAAAGCCAGACCCCAGAAGACGGCAGCGGTCACCGAAATGCCCGCTCCCACCAAACGTGCCCGGCCTGCAGCGCTTTCTAGGCATGGTCAACTTCCTGGGGAAATTCATACCCGACCTCAGCGAACTGAGTGCTCCCCTGAGGGAGCTGATCAAGAAGGACAATGCCTGTGTCTGGCTCCTGCATCACCAGTCGACATTCGTGGCCCTGAAGTCCAAGCTCGCACGCACCCCGACTCTCAAGTTCTTCGATCTGAACAGGCCAATTGGCCTCACTTGCGATGCATCTCAGTTCGGCCTCGGTGCCGCCTGCCTGCAGCTCCATGACGACCAGCAGCTGCCTGTTTCCTATGCTTCTCGCACCATGACCCCTGCTGAGCAGCGCTACGATCAGATCGAGAAGGAGCTCCTTGCCGTGGTGTTCGCCTGCTCCAAATTCAAGGACTACATCCTGGGCAACACCTTCACCATTGAAACTGACCACCAGCCGCTGGTCTCTATCTTGAACAAGCCTATCCATGTTGCCTCTTCCCGTTTGCAGCGGATGATGCTGCAGCTCCAGCGTTTCACGTTCCAGATTGTGTACCGCAAGGGCAATGATATGTTCGTGGCCGACACATTGTCCCGTACGCCGCTCCCTTCCGTTGCCCGCCATCCATACGAATCGTCTGACCTGATGGTACTGAACGTTAACATTGTTCCTTCTTGGCAGATGCAGTCCCTGGTCAAACACACTGCCGCTGATCCTGCCCTGCAACAGCTTGCGGGCGTCAACGGCCGTGACTGGCCTGACCGACGCTCTTCCCTGCCGGCTGGTGCCGTGCCCTACTTCCTGGTTCGGGATGAATTGGTGCTACACAACGGCGTGGTGGTGAAGGGTCACAAGGTCGTGGTGCCGGCCGCGCTGCGGGATCATTACTTTCAAACTGCCCACAACGGCCACCCCGGGGTTGAAGCCACTTTGTCCCAGGCCCATAGCCGGTTTTACTGGCCGGGCATGACTCAGGACATTCGGGACAGGGTCTCCGCCTGTGCTGCCTGCAACAGTCTCCTGCCTCATCAACAGCGCCAACCTCTCATGCAGCAGCCGGCTCCCGAGTTGCCGTGGATGGCTGTCGCCTCTGACATATTCGAATGGCGTGGCAAACACGTCCTGGTCCTGGTGGACTCCTACTCCAGCTGGTTCGAGTTGGACCAGCTGCCTTCCTTCACGTCTGCTGCCGTCATCGGGAAGCTTCGCCGCCACTTTTCAACCTTTGGGTCCCCGGTGACTCTCCAATCCGACAACGGCGGTCAGTTTTCAAGCGCGGAATTCCGTGCCTTCGCCGCCCGTTGGAACTTTTGCCACTTCACCAGCAGCCCCGAGTACCCGCAGAGCAATGGCCTTGCGGAGCGCGCTGTCCGCAGAGCCAAGGAGCTGCTGGAGCATTGTCGGCTTTCTGATTCTGACTTCTACCTTGCCCTCCTCAACCTCCGCAACATTTCCCGGGACCCCGCACTCGGGTCGCCTGCCCAACGCCTCATGTCCCGCACCATGCGGATCTCCCGTCTCTGTCCCTGCCCCCGTCCCTGCGGCTCCTGCGGTTGTGGGGGAAGGCGGGTTGCGCACCAGCTATGGCCGGTTGGTCAAGCCGCCTGTCCGTTACGGGGAGTTTGAGTATCCTGCATAATGATATGTTTTAACTGTTCCCTGCGCGGTTTCTAATTCTAGCGTATGAGCCGTGGTCGCTCTGTGCAAGTGCAATGTTTTTGTTTCCAAGAGGAAGGATGTAGATCAGTGCATGCTCCTTTAACATAGTGACCTCACCACTACTAACCACTCCCCATTGTCTCTTGTATAATTGTAGCGTCCCCACCTCCAGCTCTCTCTCTAGCTCCAGTGATGACCACGGACAGCTATTGCATAGTCTGTGTAGTGCTTATAATAAAGTTATCTAGTAAAAGACTTTGTATGACAAGCAAGTCATTTTACACCCACCAACTCTGCATCCTTCACTGCCAAATGTGAAGGCAGCAATAGAGCCCTCTCACCAGTCTCTGAAACTGCATCAGAGGCAGATGCCCCATTGGTTGTGAGGGAGGGCTGGAGGAAGATTACGCACTACACCTTCACCAGGAGCAGGAGGGGGACCTGGTGGAATGGTACCAGCTTAATGAGGTTCTTTATCACAAGAACAATGAGTGGTACAAGGACAAAGGAGACTGTTCGAAGAAAAGGCGAATCAGTATCCCGGCTGCACCTGTGAGTACATGCTTATTATTTTACTTCGGAGTCACGTGAGTGACTACGTGAAGAACCCCGCTTCCAACGCATGCGTGTCATATCGCTACACGCATTGCACGAGTCAACAGGAGGGGGAGGACGTCCCCCATTAACGGGAGAAAGAAAAAAGGGCCTGCAAAAGGCAGGTAACGGACTCTGTGGGTTTTGCTATCCCACAGGAGAAATGGACAGAGCTAAACGAAAGCGGTCTGCAAGGAAGCTGCCCACGGAACGGGGGCAGAGACAGCAGCCGTCAGCACTAGACACCTCGGTGGAGGAATCAGCTGTGCCAGAAATCGTTCCGGCACCGACGAAAGTTACTTCGCGGCCGGAAGGTAAAGCTCAGCAGAAGACTCACCATCTGGAAGAGACGCCCGACTTGGAGCGCAGCAGGACGGATCGGGTGCGAGACACAGAACAAACCCGCTATGAGTGCCTGCGTACGGAGGAGCAGACCGGACCAACTGCTGACCGGGAACAATGGTGGACCTACAGACAGGACCGGTATGGCCAGCGGCGGGACGAGGACAGCCTGCAAACCAGTGCCCGTGAGTACCAGGGACGGGGACAACAGGGAAACAGGAAAGAGCAGCAGTCTGCTGAAAGGCTGCAGGAATGGGAGCAGCAAAAAACGGCAAGTGCTGCTGAGCATAAAGACCGTTTAAGGGAGCTGCTAGAGGAGCTCCTTCATACTGGCAGTCCCATGAATGTGGAGACTAGCCACAGTGGGCAGGCAAGCCCCACATGGGTACCCCGTGAGGGACCCCAGATATCTCAAACTCTTCAGAGGAGAGTGGGCAGGACCCTGATGGGCCAGACCCTGATCATACAGGATTACATGATCCAGAATCTGGAGAAAAGGATAAACTGCTGGATATGGTGGCTGAATTTTTCAAACCAAGTCAAACTGGGGCAGACTTGGATTCCAGGATGGCAGGCAGTATCAATTGCATGTCTGGCCATCAATAACAACAGCAAATTTTCACGGAGACACTGGCCAGACATCTGCCACCTGGAAACTGTGATGCCTTACAAGTACCCAGTGTTAATCAATGCATTTGGAAACATATGGGGAAGGACATCAGAAACCATGATCTTAACATCCAGAAAGCCTTAAAAGGTCTTACGGCAGGAATTACAGCTTACACCCGCACCCTGGACAAAATAGAGCTAACAAAAGATCACCAAGACGCACTAGCCCTGTTTTGTAATGTTCAATATGAGCTAAACAGCATGCGGAAGGCTGCTATTAAGCCCGCACTGGATCCAAAATATGCAGTTATTTGCAAACAAAAAGCCGTAAAAACCCCAACCTTAAGGTTACAAATTGATAATACCACCGCGGTGGCATATATTAATTATATGGGTGGAAATATATCGACATCTTGTGATCAATTGGCAAATTTAATTTGGCAATGGTGTATCCAAAGAAACATTTGGATATCGGCAACATACCTACCAGGGAAGCTAAATTTAGTGGCAGACACCAGGTCACGCAAATTTAACGATAACACGGCATGGATGTTAAATAAAAAAGTATTTTCTGAAATTACAGCAAAATATGGTACGCCAGATATTGATCTTTTTGCATCCAGGTTGAATCACCAACTACCAAGGTATGTGTCCTGGGAACCAGACCCTGGGGCAGAAGCTACAGATGCTTTCTCACTGCATTGGGGGAAATGGTTTTGTTATGCATTTCCTCCGTTCTGCCTCATCAATCGGGTACTAAGAAAAATTCAACAAGTTTCGGCATCTGGGATTCTCATAGTAACCGATTGGCCTACTCAACCGTGGTATTCGGTTATCCAGGGGATGGTGTTAAAACCATGTTCCATTATTGGACATAGCCAACATTTACTAATTCATCCAGTGACAGATGACAGTCACCCATGCCATAAGAATATGGATTTGTTGATTTGTAGAGTCTGAAAGACCCACTACACGGCATGGGGCTGACAGACAGAACTATGAATCTCATCACATCAGCACAAAGACTGTCAACACAAAAGCAGTACCTCGGACATATCAAGAAATGGGGCAAATACTGCTTTGACAACAACCTAGACCAAAGAGCCAAGAACATTCCGGCCGTATTGGAATTCCTAACAGGCCTACATTGTGATAAATGATTGGGCTTCAGTGCCGTTTAAAGTGCCAGAAGTGCACTCTCCAATTACCTATTGCAAGGAACGGAGCGGCACACGGTGGGAACGCACCCCCTGGTAACAAAACTTATGAGGGGCATATTTAATGCACAACCCCCAAAAACCAGGTACTACAGAATCTGGGATGTGGGTGTCCTTTTGACCATGCTGAGAAGTTGGTCGCCCATAACGTCATTATCACTTCCAAAACTGACCATGAAGACGGTTATGCTCATGACGTTAGTTACCGCACAACGAGTCCAGTCATTAAACAAACTGAGGCTGGACTGCTTGATGATCTCACCCGAGAAACTGGTATTTGTCATACATGATTTAATAAAACAAAACAGACCAGGTTCAGTGGGGCAAGTGATCGAATTTATGGCATATCCAAATGACGAAAGCCTGTGTATAGCCAAACATATCCTATTATACATGGAAAATATCAAGATCATTCGAGGGCTGCAGCGACGTCCGCAGCAAAAATTCTGGAGGTGCCCACAGACCAAATCCTCAGAATGGCAGGATGGTCATCGGAAAAGACTTTCCAAAGGTTTTATAACAAACCAGTTTTGGATCCATCATCATTTTCTGAAAGCATATTACGTTCAATAATATAATTTGCCCGAAAAGTTACAGGGCTATGATTTCAACTTAATAAATTTATTTTTCGTTATATCACACAAGTTTTTGTATTGGTGTGTTCAAAAATTGCTAACGATACCTTCTCCCAATACTCAAGGCAGTTGCGAAGCATGGACTCGTTCCACGGCATGACGTCACAGAGCTTAGAAATCTTCACGTAGTCACTCACGTGACTCCGAAGTAAAATAGTAAGATTAAACGAGAATTTACCAGTTTGAAGTTTGATCGGTATTTTATGAGGAGTTACGATGAGGGATTACGTGCCCTCCGCTCCCACCCTCCTATGATCATATCAAAAACTGGTTTCTCTTTGATAATCTTACTATGTTAGGTCATTATACGTGCCTGTGACCTCACACCGCTGCTTTGAAGAATGACACGCATGCGTTGGAAGCGGGGTTCTTCACGTAATCCCTCATCGTAACTCCTCATAAAATACCGATCAAACTTCAAACTGGTAAGTTCTCGTTTAATCTTACTATTTTCCTTCAGTAGCTCAGACATTTTCTTTTAGATACCAATGCAATCGGGACAGGATAAATGAAAGATGTCAGAACCTTTCCTCCAAGAACACCTTTCAACAATGTGAATGTTAAGAATGGTATGCGGACAATTCTGTGTTAAAAACCTTCCCATTGTCTTGCAGATAAATCTAACAGATGTGTCTGATTCTTGTCTCCAAACCTGCATTAGATATGCGGAAAGCAAGGCCATTAGGACATAATAATAATAATGGATGGGATTTATATAGCGCCTTTCTAATACCCACGGCGCTTTACATCGCATTATTCATTCACTCCTCAGTCACACTCGTTGGTGGTAAGCTACTTCTGTAGCCTCAGCTGCCCTGGGGCAGACTGACGGAAGCGTGGCTGCCAATCTGCGCCTACGGCCCCTCCGACCACCACCAATAACTCACACACATTCACACACATTCACACACAGGCAAAGGTGGGTGTAGTGTCTTGCCCAAGGACACAACGACAGTATGCACTCCAAGCGGGATTCGAACCGGCTACCTTCCGGTTGCCAGCCGAACACTTAGCCCATTGCGCCATCTGTCGTCCCGGACATGTTAAAATTGCTTTAAGGTATCAACTTCTGTGCCTCTGCACCAGCTAGAACATATTATTTTACTTTAAGTAGTTCAGACATTGCAATTAGCTCAGACATCATTACAATCACTACAGGTTGATTTTAAGAAATCAGAATTTTTAATACAAGAAAACCTTTAATTTATGTGATTTTAAATAACGGTATGCATGCAATGTTGTGTAGGAACCTTCCCCAGTGTCTTGCAGTGTCTTGCAGACAAATCTAACAGATGTGTCAGAATCTTGTCTCCAAACCTAGTCAGTATTAGATATGCGTGAAGCAAGGCCATTAGCACATGCTTTAAAGTTAAAACCTTGTTTATCCACAACACTTCCTCCATTTTCTTGCTGGCAGGCCAACAACCAACACAAGCCTCTTTCGTTTCAACGTATTTGTCTGTTTACGCACATTCCCTTGTAAGACATGCAGGAAGCTTTCAAAAGTCACTTTGACCCGTTTTAAAATCTCATGCACATGATGAACTCTTTGATAGGGTCATGAACCTGCGGACCATCTATGGAAAACATAGCGAGCAATTAACTCATGCCTAAATGGTATGCAAGTTGTGTTTTGTTCATTTCCCCAGGGATTTAAAAGCATCCCTTGGAAGACATGCAGGAGCATTTGGCTGGTCACTTTTTCTTATTTCAAGCAGACAATACGCTCATTCAATGGGTCATGAACAAGAGTATCATCTATAGGAAGCTTTTAGCCAGCAATTAACTCATGCCTCAATGGTCTTTTATTAGATGATTGCTTACCTCCTGCATTGCCTAAACCTTTTCCTTTGGAAGAAATGAATGCACCTTTCAGAGGTGATTTTACTTCAGAGTCACGTGAGTGACTCCGTGAAGAAGACCCCGTTCAGCCGCATGCGCGTCATAACGTCAGACGCATGGCGCAGCGACCGGTTGGGAGGAGTAGCGCTCCTCCAGCGGTAAGTTTAAAAACCTCAAAGAAATGTTTCAGCTTAGTCGGAGGTCGCTTTCTTGTGGGAGTAGGGTTGTTTTTCAGATCAAGTCTACTATGGAGAAGGTGTTAAGAGGGAAGGTGAGACGTGCCGCTGGTAAAACCATGGAAGACCGCGGGAGTGCGGGAAGCGGGCGGCCGCCTAATTCACCTATTGAGTCAGTGGCAGGGAGGCCAGCGACTGCAGACTCGGTTCCTGTTAGTACCGTCGCCACGCCGTAGGGGCGTAAGGCCATTATAAAGTCTGCTCGGCCAGTAGACTCGCATGAGTCGGGCCAGGAGGGTTATCCTTTTCTGCACGGATATCTAAAATAGAGCTCCTCATGGAAAGGATGCTCTATCAGGACACACTCCGGGATGAGGAGTGGAGTCCGCGCCGGCCAACGGCAGAGGCCGCGCCAGCAGTGCCAGAAATAGGGCTGTATATGCGTCGGCCAACGGGAGAGCCCGCGCCAGCAGTGCCTGAAATAGGGCTGTAAATGCGTCGGCCTATGGGAGAGCCCCCGCAAGCAGCGCCTGAAATAGGGCTGCTCAATCGTTCCCTCTTGGAGGAGGAGAGCTTGACGGGTCAGTATTATTCTGACGCTGAATCTGTGGGTGAGCAGAGCCCAAGGGATCAGCCTGAAATACCATGTCTGGCACAAAGGTTTGACATCCCCAGAGAGTCAGGGGAGCCGTTGGGAGAAGGATTGGCAACAACAATTAATTATTTACTCTCCCATCAGCTGCAAGAGCTGACAATGGACGAGACAGCGAAACAATATGAAGCCCCGCTTAATTGTGCACTACTGAAAGTACCAACGGTTAATAATGTCATTTGGGGTCATATGGGCATTGGGATTCGGGCACATGAGATGAAGCTCCGCGGGTGCTGAAGTTCCTTCAAGAAGGCTGGCAGTATCATCAAGGACCCACACCATCCTGGCCACACACTCATCTCCCTGCAACCTTCAGGTAGAAGGTACATGAGCCTGAAGACTGCAATGACCAGGTTCAGGAATAGCTACTTCCCCACAGCCATCAGGATATTCAACTTTGCTCGGACAAAACTATGAATATTAATCGCCCATTTTACTTCGGAGTCACGTGAGTGATTCCGTGAAGAAGTCCCGCCTGTGCGCATGTGCGTCATTATGTCTGACGCATTGGTGCACGGACCAGCAGGAGGTCACAGCTCCTCCAGCGGTAAGTACTTTAAAACCCAGTTAAGTTTGAAAAACTTTGCTGGAGGCTGAAGTCGTTTTGCTGTGGTGCTGTGCTCTGTTCTATTCTTTTCTTGAAGCACCATGGAGAAGACGACCAAGGTGAGGAGGCGAGCCGCAGGTAAATCTAGCGAGAGCCGCGAGTGTGCGGTCAGTGAGCGGCTGCCTGGTCCCCATGAACAGTCGCCGACCGGGAGCGGGGTGACTGCAGACTTGGTGCTGGAAATCACGGAGCCAACGCCAGTCGGGAGTAAAGCCATGGAAAAGTTTACTAGTCCCTTGGACTCAACAGAGTCGGGTCGGGAGCAATCCCTTATGAGCGATACCGTTGCTGAACGGTTATCCCAAATGGAGCACCTTATTCAGAGGTTGCTCCAGCAATGCACATTTAGGGACGAGGAGTTGTGTGGGCGCCAGGCTACAGAAAATGCCGCGCCAGCAGCACCTAGTAGAGGGCTGCGAAATAGCACCCCCAGGGTAGAGGTGAGTGCAGAGGGTCAGCAGAGTTCTGACCCCGACTCTGACTGTGACTATGACTCTAGCGAAGAACGGTCGTTGTCAGAGAGCACGATTCGCTGTCCCGTCAGAGTCCGGAGAGCCGCTGGGAGACGAGCTGGCCTCCACTATAAACTATCTGTTCTACCATCAGCTGCAGGAGCTCACTATAGATGAGACCGCAAAAAGGCACGAGACCCCGGTAAACTGCGGGCTGCTGAAGGTACCAGCAGTGAACAGGGTGATATGGGGCCAGATGGCCGTGGGCATGCGTGCCCAGGAGATGAAGCTGCAGCGGATCCTGAAACTCCTTGGCTCGGGAATCACGGAGTTCGCGGGAATGCTGGATGGAGAACATCTGTCCGATATGCAGCACGAGGTGCTAGGGTTGCATTGTAGCGTCCATATTGAGATAAATAGTCTCAGAAAAAGTGCCATAAGTGCTGAAATAAAGACCTATATGAGGAAGCCACTGGAATCAGTACTGCGCCTGGCCATCACACTCCGCTATTTGGCATCAGGGGACTCTGCGACAACTTTATTGTAGGCCACAACACTATCAGTAAGATTGTACGAGAGACCTGTGAGGCAATCATTGACATATATGGGGATAATGTGATCGACTGCCCCAGAACACCAAATTATTGGAAGAGAGTGGCGCAGGGCTTTGATAAACAATGGCATTTTAAACATACATGTGGGGCAGTGGATGGCAAACATGTAGCAATCCGGTGTCCACCCAAGGGAGGTTCAAAATATTACAATTACAACAATTTTCACTCCATGGTACTGCTAGCTGTGGTGGACTCAGACTACAAATTCCTATATGTGGATGTGGGCACACCTGGCAGTGTAGCAGATGCCAGGATCTGGAGAGAGAGCCCCCTCGGGCAGTCAATTGAAAATGGAACAAATGAATCCCGAACCTCTGCCAGGTGAAGACAACAGGGACATATTCTACAGTATGGTTGGTGATGATGCCTTTGCACTCAGGCCGTGGATGATGAAGCCATACCCACACAGGAATTTGACAAGGGATCAGAGGATCTTTAATTATAGGCTTTCCAGGGCTAGGAGGATTATCGAAAACACTCGAAATTTGTTGAAAATGATTTAAACAAAAACCTGGGAGGCTTTTGCAAAATCGGCCAGTGGCGCTGACACCGGTGGTGATGAAGTGCTTAGAACGTCTGGTACTGGGACACTTGAAGAACAGCATCCCCCCCCTCCTTAGACCACCGCCAATTTGCCTATAGGGCAAACAGGTAGACGGTGGACGCAATGTCACTGGCCCTCCACTTCACCCTGACACACCTTGACCTGCGGGACAGTTATGTGCGGATGCTATTCATAGATTAAAGCTCCGCCTTTAACACCATCTCCCCCCCCCCCCCCATAAACTAGTCACCAAGCTGGACCACCTGGGACTCAACACACATCTGAGCAGCTGGGTCCTGGACTTTCTCACCGGCCGACCACAGACTGTGCGCATGGGGAGGCAGGTCTCCTCCAGCATCAACCTGAACATCGGTGCACCACAGGGCTGTGTGTTGAGCCCCTTCCTCTTCACCCTCTACACTCTCGACTGCAAACCCACCCACGAGGCCAACACCATATTAAAGTTTGCAGATGACGCCATCATGGTAGGCAGGATCACGAGTAACAACGAGGCCGCCTACAGGACAGAGGTAGAGAACCTGGTGAGCTGGAGCCGTGAGAAGAACCTGATCCTCAACGCAGCAATAACAAAGGAGATGATTCTGGACTTCAGGAGGAGACCGAAGACCTTCGTCCATCAGCCCATCACCATTAACGGCGAGACAGTGGAGGCTGTGCAGAACATCAGGTACCTCAGGGTCAACATCAGCCACGACCTGACCTGGACCGTCAACATCACGGCGACGGCCAAGAAAGGACTTCAAAGGCTTCACTTCCTGAGTTGCTTGAAGAGGGCACGTCTGCCACAGCAGCTGCTGGTGAGCTTCTACAGGTCAGCCATCGAGTCAGTTCTCACATACTGTATCACAGTATGGTACTCTGGCTGCACCGCAGAGAACAGGAAAGCTCTCCAACGCGTCATTAAGACTGCTGAGAGGATCACTGGCACCCAGCTCCCCAGTCTGGAGGACATCTACCGGACCCGCTGCATCCGGAGGGTCAAGGGCATCATTAGAGACAGCACACAACCTGGACACTACCTCTTCACCCCCCTGCCCTCAGGAAGACGATACAGGACACTGAGCGCCCGCACGACAAGACTAAAAAACAGCTTCTACCATAGAGTGTGACACTAGTGAACTCTATCCCCCTCCCACACTGATTCCCCCCCTCTCTCTCACACACCCGCCCATACTCCTATATGTTTATAGTCTAATTTTTTAATAGTTCTTTTTTAAACGTATTTGTATTCTCATATTCCTGTGCAGCTGGAGGACTGTTCCAACAAAATGTCGTTGTCTTGTACAATGACAATAAAGATTATTATTATTATTATTATATTTATTATGATTGAGCACGCCCAGAAGTGACCTAGGTCACATGCTCATGTTAATATTAAACTTTTTTCCACCCAGTTTTATTCCATCAGGGGGGTCTTACAAAGGATTCCAAAGGATTGCAGAGTTCTTTTAGCAGAGAAATGTTGTAGAAGTGATGGCTCCCAAAAGGCAGGCTCGCATGGGTAGTTCACAACCCTCCAAAAAGCCTGCTATGCATGTGTCGCACACCCAGGAGGAGGAGTGGCAGGACATGCCACAGGAGGAGGTAGTCCTGCATGACAGACCCCGGCAGAGGAGAACAGGCAGGTATAATATGTCCCCACCAACATTACATCCTTCACTGCCACATGTGAAGGCAGCACAAGAGCCCTCTCACCAGTCTCTGAAACTGCATCAGAGGCAGATGCCCCATTGGTTGTGAGGGAGGGCTGTAGGAAGATTTCGCACTATACCTTCACCAGGCAGCAGGAGAGGGACCTGGTGGAATGGTACCAGCTTAATGAGGTTCTTTATGACAAGGACAATGAGGAGTACAAGGACAAGGATTTGAAAAGGAGACTGTACGAGGAAAAGGCGAATCAGTATCCCGGCTGCACCTGTGAGTACATGCTTATTATTTTCTTTCAGTAGCTCAGACACTTTCTTTTTGATATCATTGCAATCAGGACAGGATAAATGAAAGATGTCAGAACCTTTCCTCCAAGAACACCTTTCAACAATGTGAATGTTAAGAATGGTATGCGGGCAATTCCGTGTTAAAAACCTCCCCATTGTCTTGCAGACAAATCTAACAGATGTGCCAGCATCTTGTCTCCAAACCTACATTAGATATGTGTGAAGCAAGGCTATTAGCAAATGCTTTAGTCAAACCCTTGTTTATCCACAACACTTCCTCCATTTCCTTCCTGGCAGGCCAACAACCAACACAATCCTCTTTCGTTTCAATGTATTTGTCTGTTTACGCACATTCCCTTGTAAGACATGCAGGAAGCTTTCAAAAGTCACTTTGACACTTTTTAAAATCTCATGCACATGATCCTCTCTTTGATAAGGTCATGAGCCTGCGGACCATCTATGGAAAACATGGCGTGCAATTAACTCATGCCTATATAGTATGCGTTGTTTTTTGTTCACTTCCCCAGGGATTTAAAAGCATCCCTTGGATGGTCACTTTTTCTTATTTCAAGCAGATAATAAGCTCATTCAATGGGTCATGAACAAGAGTATCATCTATAGGAAGCTTTTAGCCTGCAATTAACTTATGCCCCAATGGTCTTTTATTAGATCATTGTTTACCTCCTGCAGTGCCTAAACCTTTTCCTTTGGAAGAAATGAATGCACCTTTCAGAGGTGATTTTACTTCGGAGTCACGTGAGTGACTACGTGAGAAGACCCCATTCAGCCGCATGCACGTCATAACGTCAGACGCATGGCGCAGCGACCAGTTGGGAGGAGTAGCGCTAATTCAGCGGTAAGTTTAAAAACCTCAAGGTAAATGTTTCAGCTTAGTCGGTGGTCGCTTTCTTGCGGGAGTAGGCTTGTTTTTCAGTTAAAGTTTACCATGGAGAAAGTGTTAAGAGGGAAGGTGAAGCGTGCAGCTGGTAAAACCATGGAAGACCCCGGGAGTGCGGGAAGCGGGCGGCCGCCTAATTCACCTATTGAGTCGGTGGCAGGGAGGCCAGCGACTGCAGACTCGGTTCCTGTGAGTACCGTCGCCGCGCCGTAGGGGCGTAAGGCCATCGGAAAGTCTGCTGGGCCAGTAGACTCGCGTGAGTCGGGCCAGGAGGGTTCCCCTCCTGAAACAGATACCATTTCTGCATGGATATCTAAAATAGAGTTCCTGAAGGAAAGGATGCTCTATCAGGACACACTCCGGGAGGAGGAGTGGAGTCCGCGCAGGCCAACGTGAGAGGCCGCGCCAGCAGCGCCTGAAATAGGGCTGTATATGCGTCGGCCTATGGGAGAATCCCCCACCAGCAGCGCCTGAAATAGGGCTGTATATGCGTCAGCCTATGGAAGAGCCCCAGCCAGCAGCGCCAGAAATAGGGCTGTATATGCGTCGGCCTATGGGAGAGCCCCCACCAGCAGCGTCTGAAATAGGGCTGCGCAATCGTTCCCTCTTGGAGGAGGAGAGCTTGACGGATCAGTATTATTCTGATGTTGAATCTGTGGGTGAGCAGAGCCCAAGGGATGAGCCTGAAATACCATGTCTGGTACAAAGGTTTGACATCCCCAGAGAGTCAGGGGAGCCGTCGGGAGAAAAATTGGCGACAACAATACATTATTTACTCTCCCATCAGCTGCAAGAGCTGACAATGGACGAGACAGCGAAAACATATGAAACCCCGCTTAATTGTGCACTACTGAAAGTACCAGCTGTTAATATTGTCATATGGGGTCATATGGGCATTGGGATTCGGGCACAAGAGATGAAGCTCCAACGGGTGCTGAAGTTGCTTCAAAAAGCCTAGCAGTATCATCAAGGACCCACACCATCCTGGCCACACACGCATCTCCCTGCTACCTTCAGGCAGAAGGTACAGGAGCCTGAAGACTGCAACAACCAAGTTCAGGAATAGCTACTTCATCACAGCCATCAGGCTATTAAACTTGGCTCGGACAAAACTATGAACATTAATCGCCCATTTTACTTCGGAGTCTCGTGAGTGATTCCGTGAAGAAGTCCCGCCTGTGCGCATGTGCGTCATTACGTCGGACGCATTGTTGCACGGACCAGCAGGAGGACACAGCTCCTCAAGAGGTAAGTACTTTAAAACCCAGTTAAGTTTAAAAAACTTAGCTGGAGGCTGTAGTCGTTTTGCTGTGGTGCCGTGGTCTGTTCTACTCTTTTCTAGAAGCACCATGGAGAAGACGACCAAGGTGAGGAGGTTGGCCGCAGGTAAATCTAAAGGGATCCGCAAGAGTGCGGTCTGTGAGCGGTTGCCTGGTACCCCTGCACAGTCGCCGGCCGGGAGCGGGGCGACTGCAGACTTGGTGCTGGAAAGCACGGAGCCACCGCCAGTTGGGCGTAAGGCCACGGAAAAGTCTGCGAGGCCATTGGACTGAACTGAGTCGGGCCGGGAGCAACCCCTTATGAGTGATACCGTTGCTGAACGGTTATCCCAAATGGAGCACCTCATTCAGAGGTTGCTCCAGCAATGCACATTCCGGGGTAGGAGTTGTGTGGGCGCCGGGCTGCAGAAAATGCCGCGCCAGCAGCACCTAGTAGAGGGCTGCGAAATAGCACCCTCAGGGAAGAGGTGAGTGCAGAGGGTCAGCAGAGTTCTGCCCCGACTCTGACGGTGACTCTGACTCTAGCGAAGAACGGCCGTTGTCAAAGAGCACGATTCGCTGTCCCGTCAGAGTCTGGAGAGATGCTGGGAGACGAGCTGGCCTCCACTATAAACTATCTGGTCACCCATCAGCTGCAGGAGCTCACTATAGATGAGACCGCAAAAAGGCACGAGACCCCGGTAAACTGCGGGCTGCTGAAGGGTGATATGGGGCCAGATGGCCGTGGGCATGAGTGCCCAGGAGATAAAGCTGCAGCGGATCCTGAAACTCCTTGGCTCGGGAATCACGGGGTTCGCGAGAATGCTGGATGGAGAACATCTGTCGGATACGCAGCACGAGGTGCTAGGGTTGCTTTGTATCGCCCATTTTTAGATAAATTGTCTCAGAAAAAGTGCCATTCGGCCAACTATCAATCCGAAGTTTGCCGCCCTCTGCCAGGCCAGCAACATACAGCCGGCCAATCTACTCTTCGGAGAGGACCTCGCCAAACATATCAAAAAGATGGATGACGAGTGGTGAATCTCTGGAATTCTCTGCCACAGAATGTAGTTGAGGCCAGGTCATTGGCTATATTTAAGATGGAGTTAGATGTGGCCCTTGTGGCTAAAGCGATCAGGGGGTATGGAGAGAAGGCAGGTACAGGATGCAGTTGGCGGTCTGCAGCGGGAGCACGGTCAACCATGGGGCTTCCCGCCAGGGGCCGGGCACAACGGGATCCACCAGGTACCAAGGAGGTAGGTGGGCCTGGTTCTCATGGGCACATATCAAATGTGACACAACTAACAGTTGGAGGTAGATTACATTTGTTCCTGCAGGAATGGAAGCAAATTACCTCAGATCTGTTTATACTGAAATCAAAGTGAGTTTAATCAAAATTGTGATTTGGCCATCCAGCAGGTTCCTGGGAGTACTTTTCAGTTCTCATTCACAGAATAGATGGAGGTTCAGGCTGAGCTTGAAAATTTATGTGATAAAGGTGTAATTGAAAAATCAGTTCACCAACTCCATCAATTTGTGTCTAATGTTTTTCCCAGGCCAAAACAGGATGGAGATGCTGAATTATTCTGGATCTGACAAGTCTTAAACCTTTTGTACAGTATAGACATTTTAAGATGGAAACATTTGTCACTGCCAAGCAGCTGGTTTCCAGAGGATGCTATATGGCAACTATAGATCTTAAAGATGCATATTACTCAATGGCCGTTCATTTGCAGGAAAGAAGATATTTGAAATTCACCTGGATGGATCAACAATGGCAAATCAAGGCACTGCCTAATGGTTTATCTTCAGCTCCTAGAGTATTTACAAAGTAGTTAAAACCTATACAAGGTATGCTCCATTTCCTCATGCACCCTGCCAGCCCTCATAGCGGCCGTTGAGTGACACTCCGTTAACGGCGATAGCCGCTTTCAAAACAAACCCTCCCGCATGCCGAGGCTGGGAGGAGGGAGGGAGGACCCCTTCCGCCGTACCGCTCCTGCACCGCTCGGCCCCGCACCTTCCTGTTGGCTGGCGGAGGAGGCTAGGTAGTGGCTAGGAGATCCCAACTGCCTCCCCTTTGGCGTTGGACAGGGACGGCCAAGGCTGCAGGGCAATGATGCCAGTGTTGCCGAGGAGCGCAGACCTTCCTTCCTCACCACCTCTTCTGCACCTTCCCCACTCTCTCTCCCTCTCTCTGGTACACCTCCCTTATCCTGGGGCCCCACTCCACCCTACACTGATCCCCATTCCCCATCTATTCAGTCCTCACTGGCATCCCCTGTGCTCCCCTCCCCATCTACCACTTTCAGTAAAAGATGAATGAGGGAATCAGTACATGATGGATCGGGGGGGATCAGTACAAGATGAATGAGGGAATCAGTACAGGATGAATGAGGGATCAGTACAGGATGCATGAGGGATCAGTACAGGATGAATGAGGAGATCAGCACAGCATGAATGGGGGGTGGCTGTTCAGGATGGATGGGAAAGTGGGTGAGTACAGGATGAATTAGGGGACCAGTGTAGGATGATTGGGGGGGGGGGTAGGGTGGGGGGGTGGCAGGAGAATCAATGCGAGGTGGATAGGGAGATCAGTGCAGGATGAATAGATGCGGTGGGGATAGATGGGGAGTGGAGCACATGGATGTCAGTGAGGACTGAATAGAGGCGGGAATGGGGATCAGTGGCGAGGAGGGGTCCCAGAATAAGGGGAGCATACAAGAGAGAGGGGGGGACGAAAGGAAGGTCAGCGCTCATTGGACACGGACGGTATGATCACCCCACTGCCTTGGCCATCCCAGTCCACCGCCAAGTGCCGCCGCCAAAGGGGAGGGCGGTTGGGATCACCTCACCACTGTCTGTGGAATGTTCTGCCTCAGAGGGCGGTGGAGGCAGGTTCTCTGGATGCTTTCAAGAGAGAGCATCTAAAACCCCAGAGCATTCAGGGCCCTTAAGCAGGTCCTGTAACCTGAACGCGAGGGGCTTCCGGCTTGTGATGTGCGCAGCATGCACATTATTTCACATAAAATATTAGTAGTCCGGTCATGCCACCCTCCTTATTGAAAAGCCTCGTATGGGCCTGAATCTGATGAATGTGCTGCAAGAGGAGGATTTGTCTGCATTTAAAAACTTTCTACGAATCACACCTGAGCTGTTTAATGAGCTGAAGGAAACTGTGGATCCACTGCAGAAAAAAAAGACCTATATGAGGAAGCCACTGGAACCAGGACTGTGCCTGGCCATCACACTCCGCTATTTGGCATCAGGGGACTCTGCTACAACTTTCTTGTAGCCCACAACACTATCAGTAAGATTGTACGAGAGACCTGTGAGGCAATCATTGACGTATATGGGGATAATGTGATCGACTGCCCCAGAACACCAAATTATTGGAAGAGAGTGGCGCAGGGCTTTGATAAACGATGGAATTTTAAACATACATGTGGGGCAGTGGATAGCAAACATGTAGCAATCCGGTGTCCACCCAAGGGAAGTTCAAAAT
This sequence comes from Amblyraja radiata, assembly GCF_010909765.2. NCBI lineage: Eukaryota > Metazoa > Chordata > Chondrichthyes > Rajiformes > Rajidae > Amblyraja > Amblyraja radiata. Next base: position 1,078,360 of record NW_022630100.1, read on the forward strand.
ATTACAATTACAAGAATTTTCACTCTATAGTACTCCTAGCTGTGGTGGACTCAGACTACAAATTCCTGTATGTGGATGTGGGCACACCTGGCAGTGTAGCAGATGCCAGGATCTGGAGAGAGAGCCCCCTTGGGCAGTCAATTGAAAATGGAACAGCAGGCATGCCTGATCCCGAACCTCTGCCAGGAGAAGACAACCCGGACATATTCTACAGTACGGTTGGTGACGATGCCTTTGCACTCAGGCCGTGGATGATGAAGCCATACCCACACAGGAATTTGACAATGGATCAGAGGATCTTTAATTATAGGCTTTCCAGGGCTAGGAGTGTTATCGAAAACACTCAAAATTTGTCGAAAATGATTCAAACAAAATCTGGGAAGCTTTTGCAAACTCCGCAACTATGATTGAGCACGCCCAGGAGTGACAGAGGTCACATGCTTATGTTAATATTAACCTTTTTTCACCCAGTTTTATTGCATCAGGGGGGTCTTACAAAGGATTCCGTGCGGTTCCCGGCGGTTCCCGGTTGTACCTTTCACTACCAGCAACCTCCGGCAACCACCTACAACTAGCATCGCAACCGGCTTCGACTAAAAAATTACCCATTTTTTAAACGGCAACCTATTTTTAGTCGTGGCCGGTTCTTATTTTTTTTTAATTAATCGCCAGAACATAGAAGATGTGGAAACCACTTTCGACTATTAGGGAGACGGACAAAAACCTCCGGGAACCTCACGGAAACCTTGGTAAGGCCTCCCTGGTGGAATAAAACATGGTGAAAAAAAGGCTAATATTAACATAATCATGTGACCTCTGTCACTCCTGGGTGTGCTCAATCATAGTTGAAGAGTTCTTTTAGCAGAGAAATGTTGTAGAAGTGATGGCTCCCAAAAGGCAGACTCGCAGGGGTAGTGCACAACCCTCCAAAAAGCCTGCCATGCATGTGTCACACACCCAGGAGGAGTGGCAGAAGGACATGCCACAGGAGGAGGTACCCCTGCATGCCAGACCCCCAGCAGAGGAGAACAGGCAGGTAGAATATGTCCCCACCAACATTGCATCCTTCACCGCTACATGTGAAGGCAGCAATAGAGCCCTCTCACCAGTCTCTGAAACTGCATCAGAGGCAGATGCCCCATTGGTTGTGCGGGAGGGCTGGAGGAAGAATCCGCACTACTCCTTCACCAGGCAGCAGGAAGGGGACCTGGTGGAATGGTACCAGCTTAATGAGGTTCTTTATGACAAGGACAATGAGGGGTACAAGGACAAGGATTTGAAAAGGAGACTGTTCGAAGAAAAGGCGAATCAGTATCCCGGCTGCACATGTGAGTACATGCTTATTATTTTCCTTCAGTAGCTCAGACATTTTCTTTTAGATATCAATGCAATCGGGACAGGATAAATGAAAGATGTCAGAACCTTTCCTCCAAGAACACCTTTCATTTATGTGAATGTTAAGAATGGTATGCGGACAATTCTGTGTTAAAAACCTTCCCATTGTCTTGCAGACAAATCTCACAGATGTGTCTGATTCTTGTCTCCAAACCTGCATTAGATATGCGGAAAGCAAGGCCATTAGGACATTGTAGTGCGTGGGTCTCAGAATGAAGCACGAAGTCGTGTTTTGAGAGGCACTTTTTATTCTGTTCCTCCCGGTTGTAGGGAAGACCAAACGAGAGGAAGATGGCACCCAAACCCCTGCCTTTAAAGCCTCCGGCTAAGGTCCGACTCCGGACTGAACCACTCCTGTGCCGAGGGGTTCGACACTCTGGTGGCACGACTCTTGGGAGCCGCCACAGGACCCCGCCCCCCCCCCCCCCCCCGGAACCAGAGGCACGAAACGCACCGGCGGGCGAACGACCCGGCCGGCCCACGTGCGGAAGTTAGCCGCCCGTGGGGCTTCCGGATGCATAGGTGGAGGGACAGGACCAGGGACCGGCGGGAGGACAGGTGGAGTGACAGGCGGAGGGTGCCGTGAAGGGGGGCGCCCTCGAGGCCGAGGTTGAGCAACCAGCACCGGCTGGTCAATGTCCAGGTGTGCCGGCTTCAAACGGTCGATCGACACTGCCTCCGGCCGGCACCCCATGTCCAGGACAAAAGTCGACTGCCCGTGTTCCAGCACTCGAAACGGGCCCTCGTACGGCCTCTGGAGCGGCGTCCGGTGGGCATCACGGCGCAGGAAGACGTACGGGCAGTCCCTGAGGGCTGATGGCACGTGTGGGCGAAATGTCCCATGGCGGGACGTCGGGACGGGTGCGAGCTTGCCAACTTGCTCGCGAAGGCGCTTTAGGGTGGATGAGGGCGTTCCCTGCTGCCCCGGCGCCGACGGCACGAACTCCCCGGGCACCGTGAGTGGCGACCCGTAAACGAGCTCCGCCGATGATGAGGCCAAGTCCTCTTTGGGAGCGGTCCGGATGCCCAGCATGACCCACGGCAACTCGTCCATCCAGTCCGGGCCGGAGAGTCGTGCCTTCAGTGCTGCCTTCAGCTGCCGGTGGAATCTCTCCACCAGACCGTTAGCTTGACTCAGTTCAGTCCAATGGCCTCGCAGACTTTTCCGTGGCCTTACGCCCAACTGGCGGTGGCTCCGTGCTTTCCAGCACCAAGTCTGCAGTCGCCCCGCTCCCGGCCGGCGACTGTGCAGGGGTACCAGGCAACCGCTCACAGACCGCACTCTTGCGGATCCCTTTAGATTTACCTGCGGCCAACCTCCTCACCTTGGTCGTCTTCTCCATGGTGCTTCTAGAAAAGAGTAGAACAGACCACGGCACCACAGCAAAACGACTACAGCCTCCAGCTAAGTTTTTTAAACTTAACTGGGTTTTAAAGTACTTACCTCTTGAGGAGCTGTGTCCTCCTGCTGGTCCGTGCAACAATGCGTCCGACGTAATGACGCACATGCGCACAGGCGGGACTTCTTCACGGAATCACTCACGAGACTCCGAAGTAAAATGGGCGATTAATGTTCATAGTTTTGTCCGAGCCAAGTTTAATAGCCTGATGGCTGTGATGAAGTAGCTATTCCTGAACTTGGTTGTTGCAGTCTTCAGGCTCCTGTACCTTCTGCCTGAAGGTAGCAGGGAGATGCGTGTGTGGCCAGGATGGTGTGGGTCCTTGATGATACTGCTAGGCTTTTTGAAGCAACTTCAGCACCCGTTGGAGCTTCATCTCTTGTGCCCGAATCCCAATGCCCATATGACCCCATATGACAATATTAACAGCTGGTACTTTCAGTAGTGCACAATTAAGCGGGGTTTCATATGTTTTCGCTGTCTCGTCCATTGTCAGCTCTTGCAGCTGATGGGAGAGTAAATAATGTATTGTTGTCGCCAATTTTTCTCCCGACGGCTCCCCTGACTCTCTGGGGATGTCAAACCTTTGTACCAGACATGGTATTTCAGGCTCATCCCTTGGGCTCTGCTCACCCACAGATTCAACATCAGAATAATACTGATCCGTCAAGCTCTCCTCCTCCAAGAGGGAACGATTGCGCAGCCCTATTTCAGACGCTGCTGGTGGGGGCTCTCCCATAGGCCGACGCATATACAGCCCTATTTCTGGCGCTGCTGGCTGGGGCTCTTCCATAGGCTGACGCATATACAGCCCTATTTCAGGCGCTGCTGGTGGGGGATTCTCCCATAGGCCGACGCATATACAGCCCTATTTCAGGCGCTGCTGGCGCGGCCTCTCACGTTGGCCTGCGCGGACTCCACTCCTCCTCCCGGAGTGTGTCCTGATAGAGCATCCTTTCCTTCAGGAACTCTATTTTAGATATCCATGCAGAAATGGTATCTGTTTCAGGAGGGGAACCCTCCTGGCCCGACTCACGCGAGTCTACTGGCCCAGCAGACTTTCCGATGGCCTTACGCCCCTACGGCGCGGCGACGGTACTCACAGGAACCGAGTCTGCAGTCGCTGGCCTCCCTGCCACCGACTCAATAGGTGAATTAGGCGGCCGCCCGCTTCCCGCACTCCCGGGGTCTTCCATGGTTTTACCAGCTGCACGCTTCACCTTCCCTCTTAACACTTTCTCCATGGTAAACTTTAACTGAAAAACAAGCCTACTCCCGCAAGAAAGCGACCACCGACTAAGCTGAAACATTTACCTTGAGGTTTTTAAACTTACCGCTGAATTAGCGCTACTCCTCCCAACTGGTCGCTGCGCCATGCGTCTGACGTTATGACGTGCATGCGGCTGAATGGGGTCTTCTCACGTAGTCACTCACGTGACTCCGAAGTAAAATCACCTCTGAAAGGTGCATTCATTTCTTCCAAAGGAAAAGGTTTAGGCACTGCAGGAGGTAAACAATGATCTAATAAAAGACCATTGGGGCATAAGTTAATTGCAGGCTAAAAGCTTCCTATAGATGATACTCTTGTTCATGACCCATTGAATGAGCTTATTATCTGCTTGAAATAAGAAAAAGTGACCATCCAAGGGATGCTTTTAAATCCCTGGGGAAGTGAACAAAAAACAACGCATACTATATAGGCATGAGTTAATTGCACGCCATGTTTTCCATAGATGGTCCGCAGGCTCATGACCTTATCAAAGAGAGGATCATGTGCATGAGATTTTAAAAAGTGTCAAAGTGACTTTTGAAAGCTTCCTGCATGTCTTACAAGGGAATGTGCGTAAACAGACAAATACATTGAAACGAAAGAGGATTGTGTTGGTTGTTGGCCTGCCAGGAAGGAAATGGAGGAAGTGTTGTGGATAAACAAGGGTTTGACTAAAGCATTTGCTAATAGCCTTGCTTCACACATATCTAATGTAGGTTTGGAGACAAGATGCTGGCACATCTGTTAGATTTGTCTGCAAGACAATGGGGAGGTTTTTAACACGGAATTGCCCGCATACCATTCTTAACATTCACATTGTTGAAAGGTGTTCTTGGAGGAAAGGTTCTGACATCTTTCATTTATCCTGTCCTGATTGCAATGATATCAAAAAGAAAGTGTCTGAGCTACTGAAAGAAAATAATAAGCATGTACTCACAGGTGCAGCCGGGATACTGATTCGCCTTTTCCTCGTACAGTCTCCTTTTCAAATCCTTGTCCTTGTACTCCTCATTGTCCTTGTCATAAAGAACCTCATTAAGCTGGTACCATTCCACCAGGTCCCTCTCCTGCTGCCTGGTGAAGGTATAGTGCGAAATCTTCCTACAGCCCTCCCTCACAACCAATGGGGCATCTGCCTCTGATGCAGTTTCAGAGACTGGTGAGAGGGCTCTTGTGCTGCCTTCACATGTGGCAGTGAAGGATGTAATGTTGGTGGGGACATATTATACCTGCCTGTTCTCCTCTGCCGGGGTCTGTCATGCAGGACTACCTCCTCCTGTGGCATGTCCTGCCACTCCTCCTCCTGGGTGTGCGACACATGCATAGCAGGCTTTTTGGAGGGTTGTGAACTACCCATGCGAGCCTGCCTTTTGGGAGCCATCACTTCTACAACATTTCTCTGCTAAAAGAACTCTGCAATCCTTTGGAATCCTTTGTAAGACCCCCCTGATGGAATAAAACTGGGTGGAAAAAAGTTTAATATTAACATGAGCATGTGACCTAGGTCACTTCTGGGCGTGCTCAATCATAATAAATATAATAATAATAATAATAATCTTTATTGTCATTGTACAAGACAACGACATTTTGTTGGAACAGTCCTCCAGCTGCACAGGAATATGAGAATACAAATACGTTTAAAAAAGAACTATTAAAAAATTAGACTATAAACATATAGGAGTATGGGCGGGTGTGTGAGAGAGAGGGGGGGAATCAGTGTGGGAGGGGGATAGAGTTCACTAGTGTCACACTCTATGGTAGAAGCTGTTTTTTAGTCTTGTCGTGCGGGCGCTCAGTGTCCTGTATCGTCTTCCTGAGGGCAGGGGGGTGAAGAGGTAGTGTCCAGGTTGTGTGCTGTCTCTAATGATGCCCTTGACCCTCCGGATGCAGCGGGTCCGGTAGATGTCCTCCAGACTGGGGAGCTGGGTGCCAGTGATCCTCTCAGCAGTCTTAATGACGCGTTGGAGAGCTTTCCTGTTCTCTGCGGTGCAGCCAGAGTACCATACTGTGATACAGTATGTGAGAACTGACTCGATGGCTGACCTGTAGAAGCTCACCAGCAGCTGCTGTGGCAGACGTGCCCTCTTCAAGCAACTCAGGAAGTGAAGCCTTTGAAGTCCTTTCTTGGCCGTCGCCGTGATGTTGACGGTCCAGGTCAGGTCGTGGCTGATGTTGACCCTGAGGTACCTGATGTTCTGCACAGCCTCCACTGTCTCGCCGTTAATGGTGATGGGCTGATGGACGAAGGTCTTCGGTCTCCTCCTGAAGTCCAGAATCATCTCCTTTGTTATTGCTGCGTTGAGGATCAGGTTCTTCTCACGGCTCCAGCTCACCAGGTTCTCTACCTCTGTCCTGTAGGCGGCCTCGTTGTTACTCGTGATCCTGCCTACCATGATGGCGTCATCTGCAAACTTTAATATGGTGTTGGCCTCGTGGGTGGGTTTGCAGTCGAGAGTGTAGAGGGTGAAGAGGAAGGGGCTCAACACACAGCCCTGTGGTGCACCGATGTTCAGGTTGATGCTGGAGGAGACCTGCCTCCCCATGCGCACAGTCTGTGGTCGGCCGGTGAGAAAGTCCAGGACCCAGCTGCTCAGATGTGTGTTGAGTCCCAGGTGGTCCAGCTTGGTGACTAGTTTATGGGGGGGGGGGGGGGGGAGATGGTGTTAAAGGCGGAGCTTTAATCTATGAATAGCATCCGCACATAACTGTCCCGCATGGAAGAGGTGAGTGCAGAGGGTCAGCAGAGTTCTGCCCCGACTCTGACGGTGACTCTGACTCTAGCGAAGAACGGCCGTTGTCAAAGAGCACGATTCGCTGTCCCGTCAGAGTCTGGAGAGATGCTGGGAGACGAGCTGGCCTCCACTATAAACTATCTGGTCACCCATCAGCTGCAGGAGCTCACTATAGATGAGACCGCAAAAAGGCACGAGACCCCGGTAAACTGCGGGCTGCTGAAGGGTGATATGGGGCCAGATGGCCGTGGGCATGAGTGCCCAGGAGATAAAGCTGCAGCGGATCCTGAAACTCCTTGGCTCGGGAATCACGGGGTTCGCGAGAATGCTGGATGGAGAACATCTGTCGGATACGCAGCACGAGGTGCTAGGGTTGCTTTGTATCGCCCATTTTTAGATAAATTGTCTCAGAAAAAGTGCCATTCGGCCAACTATCAATCCGAAGTTTGCCGCCCTCTGCCAGGCCAGCAACATACAGCCGGCCAATCTACTCTTCGGAGAGGACCTCGCCAAACATATCAAAAAGATGGATGACGAGTGGTGAATCTCTGGAATTCTCTGCCACAGAATGTAGTTGAGGCCAGGTCATTGGCTATATTTAAGATGGAGTTAGATGTGGCCCTTGTGGCTAAAGCGATCAGGGGGTATGGAGAGAAGGCAGGTACAGGATGCAGTTGGCGGTCTGCAGCGGGAGCACGGTCAACCATGGGGCTTCCCGCCAGGGGCCGGGCACAACGGGATCCACCAGGTACCAAGGAGGTAGGTGGGCCTGGTTCTCATGGGCACATATCAAATGTGACACAACTAACAGTTGGAGGTAGATTACATTTGTTCCTGCAGGAATGGAAGCAAATTACCTCAGATCTGTTTATACTGAAATCAAAGTGAGTTTAATCAAAATTGTGATTTGGCCATCCAGCAGGTTCCTGGGAGTACTTTTCAGTTCTCATTCACAGAACAGATGGAGGTTCAGGCTGAGCTTGAAAATTTATGTGATAAAGGTGTAATTGAAAAATCAGTTCACCAACTCCATCAATTTGTGTCTAATGTTTTTCCCAGGCCAAAACAGGATGGAGATGCTGAATTATTCTGGATCTGACAAGTCTTAAACCTTTTGTACAGTATAGACATTTTAAGATGGAAACATTTGTCACTGCCAAGCAGCTGGTTTCCAGAGGATGCTATATGGCAACTATAGATCTTAAAGATGCATATTACTCAATGGCCGTTCATTTGCAGGAAAGAAGATATTTGAAATTCACCTGGATGGATCAACAATGGCAAATCAAGGCACTGCCTAATGGTTTATCTTCAGCTCCTAGAGTATTTACAAAGTAGTTAAAACCTATACAAGGTATGCTCCATTTCCTCATGCACCCTGCCAGCCCTCATAGCGGCCGTTGAGTGACACTCCGTTAACGGCGATAGCCGCTTTCAAAACAAACCCTCCCGCATGCCGAGGCTGGGAGGAGGGAGGGAGGACCCCTTCCGCCGTACCGCTCCTGCACCGCTCGGCCCCGCACCTTCCTGTTGGCTGGCGGAGGAGGCTAGGTAGTGGCTAGGAGATCCCAACTGCCTCCCCTTTGGCGTTGGACAGGGACGGCCAAGGCTGCAGGGCAATGATGCCAGTGTTGCCGAGGAGCGCAGACCTTCCTTCCTCACCACCTCTTCTGCACCTTCCCCACTCTCTCTCCCTCTCTCTGGTACACCTCCCTTATCCTGGGGCCCCACTCCACCCTACACTGATCCCCATTCCCCATCTATTCAGTCCTCACTGGCATCCCCTGTGCTCCCCTCCCCATCTACCACTTTCAGTAAAAGATGAATGAGGGAATCAGTACATGATGGATCGGGGGGGATCAGTACAAGATGAATGAGGGAATCAGTACAGGATGAATGAGGGATCAGTACAGGATGCATGAGGGATCAGTACAGGATGAATGAGGAGATCAGCACAGCATGAATGGGGGGTGGCTGTTCAGGAGGGATGGGAAAGTGGGTGAGTACAGGATGAATTAGGGGACCAGTGTAGGATGATTGGGGGGGGGGGGGGGGTGGGGGGGGTGGCAGGAGAATCAATGCGAGGTGGATAGGGAGATCAGTGCAGGATGAATAGATGCGGTGGGGATAGATGGGGAGTGGAGCACATGGATGTCAGTGAGGACTGAATAGAGGCGGGAATGGGGATCAGTGGCGAGGAGGGGTCCCAGAATAAGGGGAGCATACAAGAGAGAGGGGGGGACGAAAGGAAGGTCAGCGCTCATTGGACACGGACGGTATGATCACCCCACTGCCTTGGCCATCCCAGTCCACCGCCAAGTGCCGCCGCCAAAGGGGAGGGCGGTTGGGATCACCTCACCACTGTCTGTGGAATGTTCTGCCTCAGAGGGCGGTGGAGGCAGGTTCTCTGGATGCTTTCAAGAGAGAGCATCTAAAACCCCAGAGCATTCAGGGCCCTTAAGCAGGTCCTGTAACCTGAACGCGAGGGGCTTCCGGCTTGTGATGTGCGCAGCATGCACATTATTTCACATAAAATATTAGTAGTCCGGTCATGCCACCCTCCTTATTGAAAAGCCTCGTATGGGCCTGAATCTGATGAATGTGCTGCAAGAGGAGGATTTGTCTGCATTTAAAAACTTTCTACGAATCACACCTGAGCTGTTTAATGAGCTGAAGGAAACTGTGGATCCACTGCAGAAAAAAAAGACCTATATGAGGAAGCCACTGGAACCAGGACTGTGCCTGGCCATCACACTCCGCTATTTGGCATCAGGGGACTCTGCTACAACTTTCTTGTAGCCCACAACACTATCAGTAAGATTGTACGAGAGACCTGTGAGGCAATCATTGACGTATATGGGGATAATGTGATCGACTGCCCCAGAACACCAAATTATTGGAAGAGAGTGGCGCAGGGCTTTGATAAACGATGGAATTTTAAACATACATGTGGGGCAGTGGATAGCAAACATGTAGCAATCCGGTGTCCACCCAAGGGAAGTTCAAAATATTACAATTACAAGAATTTTCACTCTATAGTACTCCTAGCTGTGGTGGACTCAGACTACAAATTCCTGTATGTGGATGTGGGCACACCTGGCAGTGTAGCAGATGCCAGGATCTGGAGAGAGAGCCCCCTTGGGCAGTCAATTGAAAATGGAACAGCAGGCATGCCTGATCCCGAACCTCTGCCAGGAGAAGACAACCCGGACATATTCTACAGTACGGTTGGTGACGATGCCTTTGCACTCAGGCCGTGGATGATGAAGCCATACCCACACAGGAATTTGACAATGGATCAGAGGATCTTTAATTATAGGCTTTCCAGGGCTAGGAGTGTTATCGAAAACACTCAAAATTTGTCGAAAATGATTCAAACAAAATCTGGGAAGCTTTTGCAAACTCCGCAACTATGATTGAGCACGCCCAGGAGTGACAGAGGTCACATGCTTATGTTAATATTAACCTTTTTTCACCCAGTTTTATTGCATCAGGGGGGTCTTACAAAGGATTCCGTGCGGTTCCCGGCGGTTCCCGGTTGTACCTTTCACTACCAGCAACCTCCGGCAACCACCTACAACTAGCATCGCAACCGGCTTCGACTAAAAAATTACCCATTTTTTAAACGGCAACCTATTTTTAGTCGTGGCCGGTTCTTATTTTTTTTTAATTAATCGCCAGAACATAGAAGATGTGGAAACCACTTTCGACTATTAGGGAGACGGACAAAAACCTCCGGGAACCTCACGGAAACCTTGGTAAGGCCTCCCTGGTGGAATAAAACATGGTGAAAAAAAGGCTAATATTAACATAATCATGTGACCTCTGTCACTCCTGGGTGTGCTCAATCATAGTTGAAGAGTTCTTTTAGCAGAGAAATGTTGTAGAAGTGATGGCTCCCAAAAGGCAGACTCGCAGGGGTAGTGCACAACCCTCCAAAAAGCCTGCCATGCATGTGTCACACACCCAGGAGGAGTGGCAGAAGGACATGCCACAGGAGGAGGTACCCCTGCATGCCAGACCCCCAGCAGAGGAGAACAGGCAGGTAGAATATGTCCCCACCAACATTGCATCCTTCACCGCTACATGTGAAGGCAGCAATAGAGCCCTCTCACCAGTCTCTGAAACTGCATCAGAGGCAGATGCCCCATTGGTTGTGCGGGAGGGCTGGAGGAAGAATCCGCACTACTCCTTCACCAGGCAGCAGGAAGGGGACCTGGTGGAATGGTACCAACTTAATGAGGTTCTTTATGACAAGGACAATGAGGGGTACAAGGACAAGGATTTGAAAAGGAGACTGTTCGAAGAAAAGGCGAATCAGTATCCCGGCTGCACATGTGAGTACATGCTTATTATTTTCCTTCAGTAGCTCAGACATTTTCTTTTAGATATCAATGCAATCGGGACAGGATAAATGAAAGATGTCAGAACCTTTCCTCCAAGAACACCTTTCATTTATGTGAATGTTAAGAATGGTATGCGGACAATTCTGTGTTAAAAACCTTCCCATTGTCTTGCAGACAAATCTCACAGATGTGTCTGATTCTTGTCTCCAAACCTGCATTAGATATGCGGAAAGCAAGGCCATTAGGACATTGTAGTGCGTGGGTCTCAGAATGAAGCACGAAGTCGTGTTTTGAGAGGCACTTTTTATTCTGTTCCTCCCGGTTGTAGGGAAGACCAAACGAGAGGAAGATGGCACCCAAACCCCTGCCTTTAAAGCCTCCGGCTAAGGTCCGACTCCGGACTGAACCACTCCTGTGCCGAGGGGTTCGACACTATGGTGGCACGACTCTTGGGAGCCGCCACAGGACCCCGCCCCCCCCCCCCCCCCCCGGAACCAGAGGCACGAAACGCACCGGCGGGCGAACGACCCGGCCGGCCCACGTGCGGAAGTTAGCCGCCCGTGGGGCTTCCGGATGCATAGGTGGAGGGACAGGACCAGGGACCGGCGGGAGGACAGGTGGAGTGACAGGCGGAGGGTGCCGTGAAGGGGGGCGCCCTCGAGGCCGAGGTTGAGCAACCAGCACCGGCTGGTCAATGTCCAGGTGTGCCGGCTTCAAACGGTCGATCGACACTGCCTCCGGCCGGCACCCCATGTCCAGGACAAAAGTCGACTGCCCGTGTTCCAGCACTCGAAACGGGCCCTCGTACGGCCTCTGGAGCGGCGTCCGGTGGGCATCACGGCGCAGGAAGACGTACGGGCAGTCCCTGAGGGCTGATGGCACGTGTGGGCGAAATGTCCCATGGCGGGACGTCGGGACGGGTGCGAGCTTGCCAACTTGCTCGCGAAGGCGCTTTAGGGTGGATGAGGGCGTTCCCTGCTGCCCCGGCGCCGACGGCACGAACTCCCCGGGCACCGTGAGTGGCGACCCGTAAACGAGCTCCGCCGATGATGAGGCCAAGTCCTCTTTGGGAGCGGTCCGGATGCCCAGCATGACCCACGGCAACTCGTCCATCCAGTCCGGGCCGGAGAGTCGTGCCTTCAGTGCTGCCTTCAGCTGCCGGTGGAATCTCTCCACCAGACCGTTAGCTTGCGGGTGGTAAGCCGTGGTGTGGTGTAGCCGCACCCCCAGCAAGCGAGCCATGGCTGACCACAGCTCGGAGGTGAACTGTGGCCCCCGGTCTGAGGAGATGTGCGCCGGCACCCCGAAGTGAGCAATCCAGTGCGCGGACAACGCACGAGCACATGTAGCCGTTGAAGTATCGTTCAACGGAATGGCCTCCGGCCACCGCGTGAAGCGGTCCACCATTGTAAGGAGGTGGGTGATGCCCCGGGACGGCGGGAGAGGCCCTACAATGTCTATGTGGAGATGGTCGAACCTCCGGTGAGGTAGACCAAACTCCTGGAGAGGCGCACGGACATGGCGCTGGATTTTTGCCGTCTGGCACGGAATGCATGTGCGAGCCCAATGGCCAACCTGCTTGCGCAGACCGTGCCACATGAAACGAGCAGCCACTAGTGCCGTTGTCGCCCTGATTGATGGGTGAACCAGTCCGTGGACCACCCTCCGGCGCCAGGTGGCAGGGACGATGGGGCGCGGCTGACCGGACGACACATCGCACAGGATTGTCACTCCCCCAGGACCGAGAGGGACACCCTCAAGGCGGAGGCCAGAGATGGCAGTCCGGTAGGCGGGCACCTCATCGTCCGTGAGCTGTGCCGCCGCCAGAGCAGAATAGTCCATTCCGGGCGCCACCTCGAACACGGCGTTGATAGCGGGCCGGGACAATGCGTCGGCCACCCGGTTCTCTTTCCCCTTGATGTAGCACATAGATGTCGTGTACTCCGATATGTAGGTCGCCCAGGCCCTCCATATGCAGGATCCTACCTGCCCGCTCCATCCTACTCAGTCCGTAAATCTGGAGCAGGAGCTCTTTCAGGCCGAGGTATTTATCATCGTTCGGGGGGTCTGCGAGGAAGTCCGTGACCTCTTCAACCGCATCCTGGTCGAGGGCTCCCACCAGGTAATAGAAGCGGGTGGCATCGACCGTGATGCCCCGCAGGTTGAACTGGGCCTCCGCCTGCTGGAACCAGATGAGCGGCCGGGTGGTCCAGAAGTTGGGCAGTTTTATGGAGACCGCGTCCAGAGACAGGGCCGGGCCAGCCTGTGAGGAGGTAGGGCTTTGTCTTCTCTCCATCATGACGCCAATGGAGCGTCGGGGGTCACCAATGTAGTGCGTGGGTCTCAGAATGAAGCACGAAGTCGTGTTTTGAGAGGCACTTTTTATTATGTTCCTCCCAGTTGTAGGGAAGACCAAACGAGAGAAAGATGGCACCCAAATCCCTGCCTTTAAAGCCTCCGGCTAAGGGCCGCCTCCGGACTGAACCACTCCTGTGCCGAGGGGTTTTGACACTATGATGGCACGACCCTTGGGAGCCGCCACAATACTTCCCTTCCCATTCCCATACCGACATTTCTGCCCTCCGCTGTCAGAGTGAGGCCACATGCAAAATTGAGGAACAGCATCTCATATTCCGTTTGGGCAGCTTGCAACCCAGCGGGATTCATATTGATTTCTCTAAATTCAAGTAATCCTTTCATTCCCTCTCCCTCCTTCTCCCCCTACCCGCCATAGGCGTCCCGCTAGATTTACTATTCGTGTCCCATAATTATCATCTCTTCCACAGTCAACAATGGATCATTGTGGGCTCCATTTTTCCTTGGACATCGGGACATTGACCACAAACGCACTGACTCCAACAGCTACCCAGTCTGTGCCTCCTCCAGCCCAGCCTCCTGAGAGGATGCTATCCCCTTCTCTCAGTTCCTCCGTCTCCGCCGCATCCGTGCTCTAGATGAGGTGTGTAGGGAGGAAATGGAGATGCTGGTTTAAACCGGGGATGGATACAAAAAGCTGGAGTAACTCAGTGGGACAGGCAGCATCTCTGGACAGAAGGAATTGGTGACGTTTCAGGTCGAGACCTTTCTTCAGGGAATGAAATTTACCCGATGCTGATTACAAATGACATCGGCTTTCTGGTCAGGGCTGTGATTGACGGGGCTGAGCTCCGCCTCCCCTCAGCCATGCCCCGCCCCTTTCATTGATTGTTCCACAGCTCCGGGCTCCCCCGGGTCCTAAAGCCCGTCGACACGTTGTTGTCCAGCTTCACTGACCTCCTCTGGCAGCTTGTTCCATTTCCCCACGACCTTCTGTGTGAAAATATTGTTACTCAGATTCCGATTAAATCATGCACCTCTCACCACAAACCTGTGTCCTCTAGTTCCCGACTCCACTACTCCGGGTAAAAGACTGTGCAGTCACCCTATCCATTCACCAGGTGATACCATTCACGTCAGCCTCCGGCGCTCCAATTAATTTCTGCAAGGCGTCAGCAGTTTCAGCGAATTGGGATGCTTTTTGAACCAGGAAGTGGGGGATTAAAATGGCTTCGAAAGATCAGGTTGAGAGTTTAACCGAGGAGGCAGTTTGTCCGATCTGCCTGGATTTCTTCACCGATCCGGTTATACCTGACTGCGGGCACAACTTCTGCCGCTCCTGCAACACACAGAGTTGGGACAGGGAGGAGAGAAACCCCGGCCCGGAATGTACAGAGGAGTTTACGGACCGCACCCTCAGGATGAATCTGGCCTTGGCGGGACTATCTGAGAAATTTCGAAAACTGAGCCTGAATCGGACAGAGAAGGAAAGTAAACTTCAGTGCGAGGAATATCAGGAAGAACTGAAGCTGTTTCGTGAAACTGACAAGAAGCTGATCTGTGTGATTTGTGCAGCTGGGCGGGAACACAAGTCTCACAGCTTCATGCCGGTTAAAGAAGCTGTTGAAACCTACAAGGTAAAAGCAAACCGAGTTTGATCGCATCATTGTTTAATTCCATCTTTATAATCTAACTTTTATTCTCTGATTTTCAATCACAATCCCAGGATCAGGCGAAATCTTCCATCCAGTCTCACAAAAAAGAAATCAGAGATCCAGCGAATGGAGCAGCAACAGAAACAGAAGATTTCTGGAGTTCTGGTGAGGCTTTTAAGTTTCGATTTCCTGATCTTGTGTAGATTTGATCCCTGTGACGCGTGTAATAATAGGGCAGCGCAGTGACACAAGTAGTGCTGCTGTCTCCTAGTTCTGGTGAGCGGGTTCGATCCCGACCTCGGGTGCTGCCCGTGTGGTTCACGCCTTCTCCCCGTGACCGCGTCGGATTCCTTCCACGTCCCCAATACACGGTGGTCAATGGTCAATCGGTGACTGTTATAATCCCTGGGAAAGTGGGTGGTGGATGGATAAATGGGAATTAATGGGCACGTGAAAAGGAACAGGCAGCAGGGAATTGTATTGGGGGTAGAGGATTGATGGGTTATAACATTACCCTCACGATATTTCGTGAAGTCTGAAGAAGGGTCTCAGGCATCACCCGCTGAGTTCCTCCAGCATTTTTGTCTACATTAGACAAACTATTGAATTGCCAAAGTAAATAAAAAATGCACAGGCCAAATGTCACCGTTAAAGTCGTGAGGAAACACAATCAATGACACGATATAATATTCTTCACCTTTTATTTCACAGGAACAGTCACACAGCCTTCAGTCCAAGATCACATCCCAGTATGCTGAACTGCACCAGATTCTCACTGAGAAAGAGCAGCGCGCACTGGCAGATATCCGGGAGGAAGCGAAGAAGATTCTGAATACAATGGAGAAAAATCTTCGAAAGATTCAAGATAATTTAAATTCCATTCAGGAGGAACTCTTAAAGTTGCAGCAACAGATGGATCAAAAAGACAGTGTGGTGTTTTTGAAGATGAGGGGTTAAACTACAGTTTGGTGAAGTGAAAGTCCAGTGGGTGACATTTCAGAAATAAATGCTGCATTTACCAGTAATTCGGAACTGAGTAAATGTTCCCTCTGTTCCCGCTGTTGTTGTTCAGAAACTAATTGGCCTCCCGCTGAATCTATGGGATCTCAGGACTGTCTGGCCGGAACGTAGAGACGTGTTTATATTATGTGGAGTTTAAAACAATTGCAGGTGATCCTATATCTGATCCCAAGGACCACGAATGGACAGAGGGCGGTGAATATCTGGGAGTCTCCAACCAAGAGATCCTTGAGAGGTTTTACATGTTAGACGTATTTAAACCAGAGGAAGATATATTTAAAAAAATGAGGGGCATTGTAATCGATGGAAATGTAGGCAAAGAGGAGGAGTTCAGTCCTGGGCGAGATCAGCCATGGCCACATTGTGGGGATTAACATTGAAATCTAGAACGTGGCGCACACATCAGATTGATCATCTATATCCGGTTCCCATCAGCAGTGGGTGGTCACATTGGGGGAAATCCCTCTGTTTGTTTTATCCACCTTGTTTCACCATAGAATGACATCCCATTCTAAATCATAGACAGGCCATTCGGCCCATCCTATCCAGTCATGTTTTCTGTTCCACTCATCATCTCTCCTAACTACTCTCCACACCCGGTAACAATACCCCAAATTTCAGGAGCCCTAATGTGTTTATCCCGCTTGCCCTTAAATGTATCTCTGCTGTTGGCTTAAGTCCCTCCAATGCAAGTGAGGTCCATGTTCTCATGACTGCATTCCTTTAGGTATTTATTGAAGACCACGTTACATTTCAACTTTAATTATTAGTCTCCCCTTCGATTTGAGATATTATTTCATCCCTACCCATTTAAATCCACCGATAATATTAAATTCTCTCATCATTCCTGACATCTTCTCCAGATGAAATCCCACGACCTGCCCCGTCTTTTCATTGTTCCATCCTCTCAGTTATGACGTCATTCTCATGAACATGCCTTGTGCTTTCCCCCATCGTTCTACATCTCTGCGACAATATCCGCTTTCTCTCTGCATGACAGTGGCGATAAGAGTTGTGAAATGGGAATTATCAGAGGGTTGTAGAAATTTGGTGAAATTCCCGCTGTCGGGATGAGGACGGTTCATCTCAGTCAATTGAGATTTGTGTTTTATTTCTTTCAGGAGGAAGCTGGTCGCAAGCGAATGTAGGACATTGTCTTGACGGAAACAGTGTAAGTGTTTTGTGGATCACCTTAAAACATTTCTAATGCTCAGTTTATAACCAGCTGTTAAATATTTGCAAGGTTTGTGATGAAGCCAAACCACTGCCGGTGGTAGATTAAGCCTTGCCGATTGAAACGTTTAATTGCCCTGGTTCATTCAACACGGCATTCAAAGAAATAGTTGATTACTTCAAGCAAGGTAAAGATTGTACCTTTTCCATTATTCTTGTTTCTGATATCTTTAAGCAATACCTCGATGCAAACATTAATGGTCTTTTGGACTGAAGGGAAATGGGAGATCCCACTAAACCCATCAGCTGGGAAGCATCCCAGAGTCAGACGTTCATACTCTGCTGCTTTGGGTGAAATACTGTGGCTATTCGCTCAATCTGTGCACCTTATATAGATCTCATACACATCTATAAAAACACCCCGATGGGCTCCAAAGGCAAATGTCCCTGCCTGTCCAACGTCTGACCCAGCCCTGAAGACCTGATGAAATTATTGTAAATCCTTTTGCACCCTCTCTAATTTGCTAACAACCTTATTGTGTCAAACTCTGTATTTAATAACCTGACCTATGAAAGCATGAGTGACAAACACATTCTTCACCACCCTGCCTGTCACTGTTGCATCTTCCATGCACTGTGTACCTGCAGCCGGAGATCTCTCAGTTCTATAAAGTTCCTCGTTTACTGTGTATGTCCTGCCCTGGTTTGTCTCAGCAAAGTGCATCACCTCACCTTGACATGAATAAATCCCACCTGCCGTACCTGAGCCCATTGGCCCAGTTCACAGGGATCCCATTTACTCTCAGATAATTTTCTTCACTCTCAACAATGTCACTAATTTTAGTTCCATCTGCAAACTGACTAACTGTGCAACCTACATACACACCAAATCGTGTATATAAATAAGGAACCTCAGTGGACTATGTATCCTGTCTGAAAAACAACCTTCTGCCAACATGCACTCTGCAACCTCCAGGTAAATGTTGTATTCAATCGGCTAGTTCACCCCGGATCCCATGAGATCCAACCTTCCAGAGCGGCATCTCATGCGGTGTGTAAAATATTGCTTAGGTCGAATATTTTAGATATGGGGAACTCACACAGAATGGGAATTGGCGCCAGCTTAGATCAGCCATGATCACATTGAATGGAGGGGCAAGCCTGAGGAGCGGATCCTAATCCTGCTCCTGTTTTCTTGTGTTCCTATGCTCATGTGTACCGATAAATAGACAGACATGACACAGAGGAAATGCAGCAAAGATTAACAATACTTGTTCCTGGGACAATGGGTTTGCTGTGCGGGGTGAGATTGAGTTGACTAAGCTTGTGTACTCGAGAGTTCGGGTGTATTGGAGGAGATCTCAGTGAAGCACAACGTTCTTGCAGGGCTCAGTGGACTGGATATAGGGAGGATGTTAAATTGGATAGGCATATGAATGAGACGGGAATGGAGGGTTATGGTATGAGTGCAGGCAGGTGGGACTAAGGGAAAAACATTGTTCATCACGGACTTGTAGGGCCGAGATGGCCTGTTTCCGTGCTGTAATTGTTATATGGTTATATGGTTATATGGTTATATGTTCCCCTGTCTGAGGGGTCTGGAGAACGGGCACCCTCTCAGAATGTGGGCTGCACCATGTAGGACAGAGATAATGAGACATTACTGCACGCAGAGACTGGGGCACCTTAGGAATTCCCTGCACAGGTGGCTGTGGTGATTCAGTCATTCAGTGCTCTTGGAGCTGAGGGCCATGTTTGTACATTACAGAATCAGGCCCTTCGGCCCATCACGTCCAGGTTCACCTATTTCCCAGCTTTACTAATCGATTTGCCGACATTACATTGGTATTCTTCTGCACCTCACCTAGATAAGTGCCTCAAATATAATGATTAGATCTCACCACCACCTCCTTTGTAGCATGTTCCAGATATCACCCACTCTCAGCGTAAAGAAAACTTCCAACTCGGAACCACTTTAAAATTCCTCGCTCTAAAGATAAACCTGCACTCTCTTGATCTGACATCCCAGCATGCGATAGTATTTTGATAATGTACCCGATATCCTGCTGCAGACTTTGACAACCTTCCCCGCTATCCACAGACTTACTAATCACTAAGCAAAGGTTGCAACACCGATTAGTCACAGACCTCCAAGCAGAAAAATCATCCTTTTACCGCTACATTCTACCTCCAACCATGAACCCAATTTTGGATCCATTTCGCCAGCTCGACTTGGGCCCACCTGCCTTCACTTTCTGAACCTGCCTTACATGCGGAACATTGCCAAGTCCGTCAGTAAAGTTTATATATTGGTTCACTCCCATCCAATCCACCCGTGAATCCCCGCTATTTCAGCGACCCTGTAACCACAAGTCCCCAACCATTCTGTCTAACATCCAATCATTCAACCTGTGCTTCCTTCCATGGTCCAATCCACCCCTCCCTCTCTCTCACCCTCCACTCAAGGAATCAGGGGCAGGTCATCTGGCCCATCATGTCTCCCCCTATTCACTATGATCATGGTGCCTCCACCCCACACCTCTACCTCCTCTTTAACAACCTCAAACTCATCTCAATATCCTCTCGCTCAGAACTGCCTCCATATTTGAATAGTCCACTTCATTCCTCCATCCACTGCGAAATCTCGCAATCTTCCTCGCTCTCCGCACTCCCACCCCCACCTAACGAAATTCCCCTCTCCTTCCCTGGATAAAAACTCATAGAAAGATGTCAATTGTCCACCCGCTGTTGTTGGAGTGAAACCCCGGGCAAGGTGTCAGTTGTCCGCCCGCCTGTGCCTGAGGCCGAGCGGCTTCTCCCCCGGTCCCGGGGCCGCGCTGCCCGAGTCTCCCACCGACCCCCGGGGACTCTCTGATTCTCTGCTTCTCCCCCCAGTCTCCGTCACCCTGGATGTGGAAACTGCGCATCTGTGGCTCAAGGTGTCTGAGGATCGGAAGATGGTGAGAAATACCGGGACCCGGAGGAGTCTCCCTGACACCTGGAAGAGGTTTGCAGACAGTCCGTGTGTGCTGGGATCGGAGGGATTCACACCGGGGAGACATTACTGGGTGGTGGAGGTGGCGGAGAGTCGGCGCTGGTGTCTGGGAGTCGCCGCAGAGTCTGTGGCGAGGAAGAGAGATGTCACACTGACCCCGGAGACTGGAGTCTGGAGCATCGGGCAGTATTATGACGGGTTTGATGCAGACACCTCCCATCCAACCTCTCTCCTCGCCCGTCCCAGCCCCGGGAAGGTGGGAATTTATCTCAGTTGCGTGTCCGGGACAGTTTCATTTTACGACGCGGATACCAAGTCCCATCTCCACACCTTCACTGGGAATAAATTTACGTTATCCTGCTACCTCCAACCACCAAGCCAATGTTGGATCAATTTTTCAAGCTTGTCTTGGATCCCACCTGCCCTCATTCTCAGGACCAGCCTTACATGCGGAACATTGTCAAGTACCTCATATATTGGTTCACAATGAGATCAGTGTACTCTTAGTTGTACACAACCTTCAAATCCACCCGTGAATCCCCTCTCGTTTAGCGACCCCACAACCAAAAGATCCACCCATTCTGCTGCCCGAGTCTCCCCCCCCCCCCCCCCCCCCCCCCCCCCCCGACCCCCGAGGATTCTCTGATTCTCTGCTTCTCCTCTCAGTCTCCATCACCCTGGATGAGGAAACAGCGCATCCGCTGCTCGAGGTGTCAGAGGATCTGAAGAGTGGGAGACGGACATGGATCCGGAGAAGTCTCCCTGACACCGGGAAGAGGTTTACAGTCTGGCCGTGTGTGCTGGGATCGGAGGGATTCACATCGGGGAGACGTTACTGGGAGGTGGAAGTGGCGGGGAGTCGGCGTTGGAGTCTGTGAGTTGCCGCAGAGTCCGTGGAGAGAAAGAGAGGGGTCATACTGACCCCTGAGATTGGAGACTGGAGCATCGGGCGGGGGTGGGGGGGGGGGGGTGACAGGTTTAATGCACTCACCTCCCCTCCATCCCCTCTCCCCGCCCGTCCCATCCCCGGGAGGGTGGGAGTTTATCTCAGTTGCGAGTCCGGGACAGTTTCATTTTACGACGCGGACACCAAGCCCCATCTCCACACCTTCACTGGGAATAAATTCACAGAGAAACTTTATCCTTTCTTCTGGACTCAGGATGACAACCAGTGGCTAAGAATCTGCTCCGGTTCCGCTCCGTATGTGTAAAAGGGTCGGGTCCCGGGACCGGCGTCAGGAGCGGGGCTCAGGGCCTGTGGGGCAGAAATCCGGTGGACAACAGGTCGGCGCTGAACGGCTCCCATTTAATCCCCAAATTCCACGTCGTGAAACCTCAATGAGGGCGGAAATAAAACCAGGGGGAATGTAAATGTGGGAAGAGTGAAATAAACAGCAACTGAAATCAGAGCTGTCTGTCGATCCGTTCATTTCAACGCGTTAACTGCGTCACTTCTTGGTTCCGCCACTAGATGGCAGCTCAGTGACTTTTGTGACCTATTACCACACCTGCGGCCCAAACCAAATGCATGGCCTAAAATGGGGAATAAAAGCAGAAATTGTCCCAAATACTCAGCAGGTCAGGCAGCATCTGCAAGGTGAAACAGACCTAACATTTCAGATCTAATACTGATGACGAATGGTGTTTCCATTTGGATTTTCAGCATCTGTGTTTTGTTCTAGTTTTTCCAATTGAATGGGTGATTGGAATGTGAGTCTGACCGTAAACCGCCAACAAAAAACAGAAAACGTTGTAGGCATTCAGCAGGTTGGGCAGTATAAAGTGTCTGGAAAGGGTTAATATTTCTGAGGTACTGTGGAGCTGCGGGTAGAGCCGCTGTCTCTCAGGGCCAGACACCAGGGTTCGATCCTGACGTTGGGTGCTGTCTGTTCGGAGTCTGCACGTTCTCCCCGTGACCACGTGGGTTTCCTCCAGGTACTCCGGGTTTCTCCCACATACAAAAGACATGTGGGTTTGTTGGTTAATTGGCATCTGTAAATTGCTCTTTGTGTGTAGGGAGAGTTGCGACATTTAGCAAAGTGCCATCTGCTTATAATGTGCATTGGAACAGTGGGCTGTGGCTCAGACTGAACCACGCCAAGACTATTGCAATGTTCTTAATGTATTCTGTGCCAAATCATGCCATGGGACTTGTGGAGGTGTTTCTAGAAAATATAATCACGTACAAAATGCTAAAGCTACAGAACAGTTCTGAGACACAAACATTTACAGATGCTTTCAGTCCAAGAGTCAAGAGTGTTTTATTTCCACATGTCCCAGACACAACAATGAAATTCTTACTTGCAGCAGCACAACAGAATATGTCAACATATTCACCCATATTATATAAAGAAGGAACTGCAGACTGATGAAGGGTCTCAACCCAAAACATCACCGATTCCTTCTCTCCAGAGATGCTGCTTGACCCGCTGAGTTACTCCACCACTTTGTGTCTATCCCTCGAAACATTTCGTTGGTGGGAGGGGGGGTGGCTGAGGGGTGGGAAGGGAGGAGGGTGGGGAAGCGGAGAGGGGAGGAGGGGTAGGGGGCAAGAGAGGTGAGAAAGGAGGAGAGGGAGAAGAAGAGAGGTTTAGGGGAAGGGGACAAGATGGGATACATCGATAAATAGACAATAGGTGCAGGAGGAGGCCATTCGGCCCTTCGATCCAGGACCGCCATTCAATGTGATCATGGCTGATCATCCACAATCAGTTCGCCGTTCCTGCCTTCTCCTCATATCCCTTGATTCCACCAGCACTAAGAGCACAATCTAACTCTCTTTTGAACGCATCCAGTGAATCGGCCTCCATTGCCATCTGACGCAAAGAATTCCACAAATCGGTCACGGTGGCGCAGCGGTAGAGTTGCTGCCTTACAGCGAATGCAGCGCCGGAGACCCGGGTTCGATCCCGACTACGGGCGCTGTCTGTACGGAGTTTGCATGTTCTCCCCCTGACCTGCGTGGGTTTTCGCCGGGAACTTCTGTTTCCTCCCACACTCCAAAGACGTGCAGGTTTGTAGGTTAATTGGTTTGGTGAATGTACAAAATGTCCCTAGTGGGTGTAGGATTGTGTTAGTGTGTGGGGATCGCTGATCGGTGTGGATCCGGTGGGCCGAAGTGCCTGTTTCCGAGCTGTATCTCTAAACTAAACTATACTGCCTGTCCCACTGAGTTACTCCAGCATTTTGTGTGTGTGTGTATCCGCGGTTTAAACCAGCATCTGCGGTTCCTTCCTGTATAATATGAATTTGTTGAACGCTGGGCGCTGGTGTGTACACGTGAATACTTCTGTGAATGAAGTTGTATTTTCCAACGTGTTCTCTGCTCTCTCGGCTGGCGTTGGCAACGTGCACTGAGACAGACTTCTCTTCATCCACCTTTTATTAAGAAAATGCAAAAACACAGAAACAGCGGCCGCCTCTGTCGGTGGTGAATCTTCGCCGGTCCCAGGATCACGCGTGGTCGGGAGGGTGGGGCGGTTCCCGCTGCCCAGCCCAACTTGGGGAGGGGGTGCTGGGGACTGGACCCAGTGGACACCCTCCCACCCCAACAATGCTCCCCGTGACCTGGGTGGGGATAGGGGAGGATCCAGGCGGCATCTCTGGGGAACATGAACAAGGCACAGAGTGCCGGAGTAACTCAGCATGAGAGGCAGGTCTGAAGAAGGGCCTCGACCCGAACCGTCACCCATTCCTTCTCTCCAGAGATGCTGCCCGTCCCGCTGAGTTACTCCAGCTTTTTGTGTCTATCTTTGTGGGAAATGGGTGGGAGATGAAAACAGAGTGCCGGAGTAACTCAGCGGGTCCGGCAGCATCTCTGGGGAACATGGAGAGGACAGAGTGCCGGAGTAACTCAGCGGGTCAGGCAACCTTAACGCGTGTCAAGGGTTATGGGGAGAAGACAGGAACATGGGATTAGGAGGCAGAAATCAGCCATGATTGAATGGTAGAGTGGACTCGATGGGCCGAATGGCCAATTCTCCTCCTATAACTTGTGAGCATCTCTGAAGAGAAAGGAACAGCTGACGGTTTGAGTCGAGACCCTTCTTCAGACTGAATGTGCGGGAGGGGCAGACAAAGCTGGGAGGGTTACTCCAGTCTGGGCTTTGGGGGGGGGGGGGGGGGGGGGGGGGCAAGAATGGGGGAGATTCCCCGGGTGGTCAGTTGTGTGTTTGCCGTTTCCAGAAGCGTTTGAAGTCGGGGTGGCCGGTGGGGGTGACCACCATCAGCCGCTTGGGGGGATTCTCCCACCCCAGCACCCCCAGGTCCCGCGCATAGTCACGCAGCAACTCAAAGTCCACCTGCGACAGGAACTGGTTGTACAGCACACCTGTGGGGTGAGAGAGAGAGAGAGGGGGGGGGGGAGAAGTGGGTGGGGGGAAGTAAGGAGGTGTACAATGAGAAGGGGGAGTTCACCTTAAACTCGACCGTGAGATCTCGAGGCTGCTTTCTGCCCGTCCTTTCTCTCACCATCCCCCTCTCCTCCCCACGCCCTCTGACCACCCGTCTTCCCTCACCCCCCTTCTCCCCCCCAGTCCCATCCCTCTCCCCGTCCCCCCAACCTCTCCCCAGTGCAGCCACCACACGGTGAACTTGCCTTGGGTGAACTGTAGCCGGTCACGTTCGAGTTCCCAGAGCCGCTCCTGGTCCGGTGATGGCGGGAGGCAGCACCGGGGTCTGTGGGAGCCAATTGTTGTGGGGCATCCGCCTTGGCCTACGCAATCTCACGGTTACAAACGTTCTTACTCCCCTACCCATTCCCATACTGATATTTCTGCCCATGGGCCTCCTCCACTGTCAATGACTTAACACACTTAAGAATGGAAAAACACCAGGACCAGACGGATTAAGTAATGCATTTTATAAAAGTTTTTACCACACAGTGACCCCACGTCTACAGAAAATGTATAGATTTGCTGACAGAACAAACCTTACCTGAAACACTAGCAGAATCAACGATCACACTAATACTTAAAAAATATAAAGATATAGAAGAACCAGGCTCATATAGAGCTATTGTTTTGTTAAATACGGATCAAAAAATATTAGCGAAAATACTAGCTGGAAGACTGAGTCAATATGTCAGTAAATTAATAAATAAGGATCAAACGGGATTTATACCTAGTAGACACTCGTTTAATAACCTGAGATGTCTGCTTAACATAATGCACTCTCACAAACCTCAAGAACAAGAGTTATCTATCATTTCATTGGACGCAGAAAAAGCGTTTGATCGAGTAGTATGGGATTATATGATTAAAGTATTGCAAACATTTCAAATGGGAGAGAGCTTTATCGCATGTATAAAATTGTTATATAACAAACCCACGGCTAGAATATTAACTAATAATATACTATCTACAAAATTCCAATTATGAAGGGGCAATAAACAAGGATGTTCATTATCACCGCTATTATTCGCTCTGGTAATTGAACCTTTAGCTGACAAATTTAGAACACATCCTGACATCTACGGTTATAATACAAAACATTCAAATAACAAAATATCCTTATATGCAGACGATGTACTACTGTATATCACAACCCCCCCCCCCAGTATACCAAACATATTAAACCTAATTGAGGACTTCGGATCTTTCTCAGGATACAGAATAAACTGGAACAAAAGTGAAATTATGTCGATAAAACCGAAAGACTCTACAAATCTTTTGAAATTCCCCTTTAAAATAGCCACAGAAAAATTCTAATACTTAGGAATTGAAATCACTAGAAATTATCACGGTATGTTTAATGCTAATTATAGCCCCTTACTTAAGAAATTAAATAGACTAATTAAATTCTGGAAAACGCTGCCGATGTCTTTAATAGGTCGAATAAATGCTATAAAAATGATCTTCTTACCACAAATCCTATATTTATTCCAATCAATTCCAATATATCTTCCAAATTTTTTTTCTTCAAAAATTAGACTCAGACATTACAAACTTTATATGGGATTATAAATCCCACAGAATACAAAGAGCACACCTCAGTAAACCAAAAGAGATGGGTAGTCTAGCGCTCCCAAACTTTATGTACTATAATTGGGCAGTAAATATTAAAAATATGATTCACCTGCTGGACAACTCGGCCCAGCAGGTGGATTGGATTGTAATGGACAGAGAGGACTGCGCTCCGGGTAATACAGGAGCGACTCTCCTCTCACCAACGAATTTTAATAACAAAAATCATAATAAAAATCTAATGATACATAGTACAATTAGAACTTGGAAACAAATAAAACAGAACTTAAAATTAAGAAATCTATCTGCTAATGCCAATAACCTATAACCCTTCGTTTAAACCCTCAATTATAGATAAATCACTTACACAATGGGAAAGAACGGGAATCAAAACGCTCGGAGACTTGCATGAATTAGGAAAATTATTATAATTTTAACAACTACAACTGAAATATAACTTGAAAAATAATCAATATTTCAAATATCTTCAAATCCGCGATTATCTGAAAAAATATACAAAAGACTAAATAACATGCCCCCAGACTTATTGGATGAAGCCATGAAGATAAAGGCTGAATCAGCAAATCTAATATCATACTTATATAATATTATTTATAATATAGAAATATCTACAACCGATAATATTAGAAGAGACTGGGAACAAGAACTAGCTATAGAAATTTCAAAAGAGAGCTGGGATAAACACTTACTATATGTGCATAAATGTTCGATCAACGTACGACACACTCTAATCCGATATAAAACATTACATGGACTATATTATTCAAAAACTAAAATAAATAAACTTTTCCCCAATGTCTCACCCATGTGTGATAAATGTCAGTCACAATAAGCTAACATAACGCACTCTCGTTTTATGTATAAAAATTCAAAAATTCTGGAACGAAATATTTGAAATCTTCACAAAATTATTTAAAACAAAACTGCTACCAAAAGCAGAATGGATCAATTTTGGAATATCGGAAGGTAACCCAGAATTAAATATGTTTCAAAAGAACTTACTTAATTATGGGCTAATAATGGGAAAAAAGCTTATACTCAGACTTTGGAAACATGCTCCAATACCAACAATAAAAATGTGGATTTCAAACATGTTCGAAACACTACACTTGGAAGAGATGAGACTCCTCCTAGCAGGCAGAGCAGATCACTTCCAAAAGACGTGGTCTGCATTTATGGGAATATTACAAGCATAAGATGCAATAGTAAGTTAAAACATAAAGGCTACCAGGATCTGGTAACGGGGGGTATAAAATAAACTTTTAATTAAAACACGGTTGGTATATCCTTTTTTGCGGAGTTTTGTGTTTCAATAGAGCGATTGATTTTCCTTTCTTCTTTTTTTTCTTTTCTTTCTAGGGTCTTATTTCCTTTCTTTACTTCCTTCTCTAATTCCTTCCCTAAGGGGCTCTCGTCTCCCAACACTTTCCTGCACTTTCACGATTCTTGCTTATTTTCCTTGCTTCTTTTACTTCTATCTTTTTAAAAGCTCAAAAAATGAAGTGGTACAACATAATGTAATAAGATATATGTGATCTATTAATGTAATTTACTGCACTGCTAATAAGAATAAAATAAAAAAAAATAAAAATAAAAAAAAGAGTGAGGCCACATGCAGATTTGAGGAACAGCACTTCATATTTCGCTTGGGCAGCTTGCAACCCAGCGGTATTCATATTGATGTCTCTAAATTCAAGTAACCCTTTCATTCCCTCTCCCTCCTTCTCCCCCTACCCACCATAGGCGTCCCGCTAATTTTACTATTCGTTTTCCATAATTAACATCTCTTCCACAGTCAACAATGGATCATTGTGGGCTCCATGTTCGCTTCGACATCGGGACAATGACCACAAACGCACATACTCCAACAGGTACCCCGTCTGTGCCTCCTCCAGCCCAGCCTCCTGTGAGGATGACATCCCCTTCTCTCAGTTCCTCCGTCTCCGCCGCATCAGTGCTCTAGATGAGGTGTGTAGGAAGGAAATGCAGATGCTGGATTAAACCGGGGATTGACACAAAAAGCTGAAGTAACTCAGTGGGACAGGCAGCATCTCTGTAGAGAAGGAATGGGTGACGTTTCAGGTCGAGACCTTTCTTCAGACTGGTTCTGGATCACAGAAGGGGAACAGCGAGAGGTCTTCTACTCCAAGACATCGGAGGTGTGCTCTTTCTTCAGGAAACAGGGCTTCAACTCTACTGCTATTGATGGTGCTCTCACTTGTATCTCCACCACTATCCGCACATCAGATCTCCCCTCCCTCCCCTCCAGAGAGAATAAGCGTAGAGATCCCTGGTCTTCATCTTTCACCCCATCATCCCATCCCCAGGCGCTTTCCCCTACAACCCACCAGAGGAGGCGCCACTGTCCCTACACCTCGACCCTCACCACCATTCAGGAACACAAACAGCCCTTTCATGGGAGGCAGAGATTCACTTACATCTCCTCTATCCTCGTATATGGCACTCGGTTCTCTCGATGTGGCCTCCTTTGCATCTACACGCCTCAACTTCCTCAGAAGACCGAGGAAGTTTGGCATGTCTGAAACTTATAATAATTCCGAGTCCGCTGTACCAGAGTGAATGAATTGATGTTGATCGGACGAGGACAGTATGGGTCTTACTTAGGATGTGTAAATGGGAGCAGGGATTGATATTGGAAAAAATAATCCAAGAGAGGAAAATAAAGCTGAATTCACTGAACTTCTCGCAACGTTGTCGTCGCCAGAAACGTGGCGACTCGCTCTGTACTGCCTGGGTGAGGTCTGTATTATACCGGATTACATGCAAAAACAAAGAATTTCACCGTCCCTTGATACATGTGACAATAGAGTATAATTAAATCATTGAGTTGAATTCAAGTTTGCACATGAGACTGGTAAATAAAATAACAATATTTGCTATAGAACGAATATTATTGTACAGCCTAATATAATGAACAATTCACGATAGGAAACACGGATGTATTTAGTTTAAGGGAATGAAATTTACCCGAAGCTGATTACAAATGACATCGCCTTTATGGTCAGGGCTGTGATTGACGGGGCTGAGCTCCGCCTCCCCTCAGCCGGGCCCCGCCCGTTTCATTGATGGTTCCGCGGCCATTTCGCGCCCAAACCCCCATTGACCGCGGGTTTAGCAGCAGCCGCGGCGGGTCCACAGCTCCGGGCTCCCCCGGGTCCTAAAGCCCGTCGACAAGTGGCTGTCCAGCCTCACTTACCTCCTCTGGCAGCTTCTTCCATTTCCCCACGACCTTCTGTGTGGAAATATTGTTCCTCAGGTTCCGATTAAATCTTGCACCTCTCACCACAAACCCGTGTCCTCTATTTCTCGGCTCCACTACTCCGGGTAAAAGACTGTGCATTCACCCTATCCATCACATCTTGATCCCATGCACGTCAGCCTCCGGCGCTCCAATTAATTACTGCAGGGCGCCAGCAGTTTCAGCGAATGGGAATGCGTTTTGAACCAGGAAGTGGAGGTTAAAATGGCTTCGAAAGAGCAGGCCGAGAGTTTAACTGAGGAGGTAGTTTGTCCCATCTGCCTGGATTTCTTCACAGATCCGGTGTCCCTGGAGTGTGGGCACAACTTCTGCCGCTCCTGTATCACACAGAGTTGGGACAGGGAGGGGAGAAACATCTGCCCGGAATGTAGAGAGCAGTTTACAGACCGCACCCTCAGGGTTAGTTGGGCCTTAACGAGACTGTCTGAGAAAGCTCGAACACTGAGCCTGAATCGGACGGAGATGGAAAGTAAACTTCACTGCGAGGAACATGAGGGAGAACTGAAGCTGTTTTGTGAAACTGACAAGAAGCTTATCTGTGTGCTTTGTGCAGCTGGGCGAGAACACAGAGATCACCGCTTCATGCCGGATAAAGAAGCTGTTGAAACCTGCAAGGTAAAAGCAAAACGATTTTGATCGCGTTATTGTTCAATTCCATCTTTATAACCTAACACTTTTATTCTCTGATTTTCAATCACAATCCCAGGATCATGTGAAATCTTCCATCCAGTCTCTCACAAAAAAAGAAATCGGAGATCCAGCGAATGGAGCAGCAACAGAAACAAAGAATTTCTGGAGTTCTGGCGAGGCTTTCCAGTTTCGATTTCCTGATCTTGTGTAGATTTGATCCATGTGATGCGTGTAATAATAGGGCAGCGCAGTGACACAAGTAGTGCTGCTGTCTCCTAGTTCTGGCGAGCGGGTTCGATCCTGACCTCGGGTGCTGCCCGTGTGGTTCACGCCTTCTCCCTGTGACCGCATCGGATGCATAGAAAATATGTGCAGGAGTAGGCCATTCGGTCCATCGAGACAGCACACCATTCAATATGATCATGGCTGATCATCCAACATCTGTACTAGGTTTCTGCTTTCCCTTGATTCCATTAGCCCAAACAGCTAAATCTAAATCTTGAAAACATCCAGTGAATTGGCCTCCACTGCCTTCTGAGGCAGATAATTCCACAGATTCACAACTCTTTGGGTATAAAGTTTTTCCTCATCTCGGTCCTAAACAGAAAATAGAAATATAGAAAAATAGGTGCAAGAGTAGGCCATTCAGCCCTTCGAGCCAGCACCGCCATTCAATACGATCATAGCCTACCACTTATTCTTAAACCCTGGTTCTGGACTCCACCAATATCGGGAACATTTGTCCTGCATCTAGCCTCAACAATCCCTAAAGACTTTTATATCAGAATCAGAATGAGAATCACACTTGATTCGCCAAGTATGTTTTGCAACATACAAGAAATTTCATTGGTCAGGTCAGTCATACAAAAGCAACAGGTCACTCAAAAATACAGTTTAAAATAAACATCCACCACAGAGACCCCTACACATTCCTCACTGTGATGGAAGGCGAAATAAAGTTCAAGTCCTTTATTATGTTTTCCCTCGGTCGTGGGCCACGAGCCTCCGTTGACGGGGCGATCTTGACTACCGTAGCTGGCGGCGTTTGAGCTCTCCACATCAAGGTGATCTGTTCATGCATCGGGGCGATTTCAGCTCCTCAGTGCTGCACGATCGAACGTCACGTCGGGGCTGGTTGAACCTACTGCAACTTTGGAGCTCTCGACTAGCCTCTCCCGAAGACTGTGAGCCCTTGATGGTAAGTATGTCCACAGTGGTGATGGTAGTAGAGACCATGCAGCCTCGCAGCATCCTCCTCGCAACTCACACAGCCGCCCAGTTTTGTGTCATATGCAAACTTGGAGATGTTATATTTAATTCCCTCATCTAAATCGTTAATCTCTATATTGTAAATAACTGCAGTCCTAGCAATGAACCTTACAGCACCCAACTAGTCATTTGCCGACTGTCAATTATCACTGCGAATGTGTGTGATGGGCGGATCAATGGGAATTAATGGGACTGTGAAAAGGAACAGGCAGCAGGGAATCATATTGGGGATAGAGGATTTATGGGTCATAAGATTACCCTCACGATATTTCAGAAGGATTTAGACAAACTATTGAATTGCCAAAGCAAATACATATTACACAGAGCAAATGTCACAGTCAAAGTCTTAGGGAAACACAACCAGTGACATTTATTGACCTTCACCTTTCATTTCACAGGAACAGTCACACAACCTTCAATCCAAGATCACATCCCAGTATGCTAAACTACACCAGATTCTCACTGAGAAAGAACATCGCGCACTTGCAGATATCTGGGAGGAAGAGAAGAAGATTCTAAATATAATGGAGAACAATCTCCGAAAGATTGGAAAAAAATTAAAATCCATTCAGGTGGATCTCTTAAAGTTGCAGCAACAGATGGATCAAAAAGACAGTGTGGTATTACTGAACGTGAGGGGTTAGACTACGTTACATTGCAGCTTTGATTATTGGTCTCTCCACTAGTGCAGATATTATTTAATCCCCACCCATTTTAATCTACCGATAATCTTAAATTCTGTCCCATCCTTGTGGCTAAAGGGATCTGGGGGTATGGAGAGAAGGCAGATACAGGATACTGAGTTGGATGATCAGCCATGATCATATTGAATGGCGGTGCAGGCTCAAACGGCCGAATGGCCTACTCCTACACCTATTTTCTATGTCTATGTTTCTATCCTTCCTGACATCTTCTTCAGATAAAATCCCACAACCTGCCCAGTCTTTTCATTAAGTTCCATCCGCTCAGTTAAGGCGTTATTCTCATGAACATTCCTTGTGCTTTGCCCCATCGTTCTACATCTCGGCGACAATATCCACTTTCTCTCTGCATGACAGTGGTGATAAGAGTTGGGAAATGGGAATTATCAGATGTTTGTAGAAATTTGGTGAAATTCCCGCTGTCGGGATGAGGACGGTCCATCTCAATCAATTGACATTTGTGTTTTATTTCTTTCAGGAGGAAGCTGGTCGCAAGCGAAGGTAGGACATTGTCTTGACGGAAACATTTTAAGTGTTTTGTGGAACAGCATAAAACATTTCTAATGCTCAGTTTATTACCAACTGTTTAATATTTGCAGGATTCGTGATGAAGCCAAACCACTGTCGGTGGTAGATGGAGCCTTGCCGATTGAAAAGTTCCATTGCCCTGTTTCGTTAGACACAGCACTCAAAGAAACATCTGATGACTTCAATCATGGCAAAGCTTGTACCTTTTCCATTATACTTGTTTCTGATATCTTTAAGCAATACCAAAATGCACACATTAATGGTCTTTTGGACTGAAGGGAAATTGGAGATACCACTAAACTCATCAGCTGGCAAGCATCACACAGTCAGACATTCATACTCTCCTGCTTTGGGTGAAATACTGCGGCTATTGTCCCTATCTGTGCACCTTATATAGATCGTATACACATCTATAAAAACACCCTTGAAGGACTCCAAAGACAAATGGCCCTGTGTGTCCAACGTCTCCTTATAACCCAGCCCTTCAGACCTGATAAAATTATCATAATTCCTTTTGCACCCTCTCTACTTTGCTAACAACCTCATTTTCAAACACTGTATTTATTATCCTGACCTATGAAAGCATGAGTGACAACACATTCCTCCCCACCCTGCCGAACAATGTTGCATCTTCCATGGCACTGTGTACCTGCAGCCTGAGATCTCTCAGTTCTATAAAGTTCCCCGTTTACTGTGTATGTCCTGCCCTGGTTTGTCTCAGCAAAGTGTATCACCTCACTTCACATGAATAAATCCCACCTGCCGTTCCTGAGCCCATTGGTCCAGTTCACAGGGATCCCATTTACTCCCAGATAACTTTCTTCACTCCCCACAATGTAACCAATTTAAGTTCCATCTGCAAACTGACTAACCATGCAACCTACATACACACCCAATCATGTATATAAATAAGGAACAACAGCGGACTCTGTCTCCAGTAGAAAAACAACCCTCTACCAACATTCTCTGCTGCGACCTTCAGGTAAATTAATTGTTTTAATTGTACCATTATTGACAGAGATTGAAACAAGTACAATATTCATTTTCACCACATTTATCTTACTACTAAAATCCATTTGGTAGGTGGACCATACTTTTTATCCTTTCTTATGTTTTGGTTGATTAGTTTATAATTGGCCACATACAACATTAATAGATTTTTTGTTATATGTACCCCTAGATATTTGATTGATTTTGAATCCCATTTAATATTATACTTTTACTTGATGTCTTCTGGGGAAGCACAATTAAATAGGAAGGTTTGAGTTTTTGAAATATTCACTTTATATAATATAATAATAATAATAATAATAATAATATATTTTATTGTCATTGCACGTCAGTGCAACGAGATTTAGTGTGCAGCTCCACTGATGTACAAGAAAGGTAAATAAATACAATACATAAATAAACAAGCTGAATTGATTGACGTGACCATCTGAGGGAGACTGTCCAAAGGGGGTGGGTGGGGGGACACTCATTACGGCCGGTTCAGAGCCGCTATAGCTCTTGGGATAAAACTGTTCCTGAGTCTGGAGGTTCGGGCGTAGAAGGCCTTGTAACGTCTGCCGGAGGGAAGTAGTTGAAACAGACCGTGGCAGGGGTGTGATGAGTCCTTATGGATGCTGAGGGCCTTCCTGAGGCACCGCGTGTGGTAGATTGGCCACATACAACATTGATAGATGTTTTGTTATATGTACCCCTAGATATTACCCCTATATCCTGCATAAAATTAAATTTCCCTCTGATCCCCATCATCCATTGAAAGGAGGTGTTTACTTCAGTGAGATACATCCTTACATTATTTCAATAAGGCCAATTATGGTCTCTGTCTCTTATCGTTACTCCCCTCAGTTCCCTATCTTGACGAATCGCTTGTGCCAATGGCTCAATACATATAGCAAACAGGGTAGTGCTAAGACAACATCCCTGTCACGTTCCTCTTCCTAACACAAATCTCTCAGTTAAGGACCCATTCACCTTTGCTCTTGCAGTAGGTTGCGGGTAAATTGCTTTAATAACTTGAATTGAATCTTCGGGAAAGCCAAATCTTTCTCGTTTTTGATATAAGGATTCCCAATTTACCTTAACGAAAGCCTTTTCCACATCTGGGCTAATCAGGACAGCGTGCTTACTTTCCTTTTGAATCGTGTGTATTATATGTAAGGTTCTTCTAATACTGTCATGTGTTTGTCTGCCTATTATAAAACCAGTCTGGTCTTCATCAATTAAATCTGGCATGAACTTTTCGAATCGTTTGAGATAATTGAAGACTACAATTTATGTTCAACATTTAAAATTGATGTCGGTCTGTAGTTGGTACAATTTTCCTTGTCTTTGTTCTCTTAGGGGATTAATATTATAATTGCCTCTTTCCATGACGGGGGTGTCTTGCCTTCTTTAATAATCCAGCTCGAGGGTCTCAGAAGAAGTGGGTTCAGCTCATTCGGAAATATTTTATACCATTGAGGGAGGAACTCGCCATGAGGGAGGAGCTGGCCAAAGATGACTCTAAAGATACACTAGTAGGGATGACAGTGCAACAAAAATGGCAGGTGTTTCTAGGAATAATACAGAAGGTGCAGGATCAGTTCATTCCTGGGAGGAAGAAAGATTCCAAAGGGAGAAAGGGACGACCATGGCTGACAAGGGACGTCAGGGACAGTATACAAATTAAAGCGAAGAAGTACAAAGTAGCAAAGATGAGTGGGAAGCAAGAGGATTGGGTAATGTTTAAAGAGCAACATAAGATAACCAAACAGACAATATGGGGAGAAAAGATGAGGTACGTAGGTAAGCTAGCCTAGAATATAAAGCAGGATAGTAAAATCCTCTTTAGGTATGTGAAGACAAAAAAAATAGTTAAGACCAAAGTTGCAACCTTGAAGACTGAAAAAGGTGAATATATTATGGGGAACAAAGAAATGGCAGATGAGTTGAACAGGTACTTTGGATCTGTGTTTGGATCTTAGGAGGACACAAACAATCTTCCTGATATAGTAGTGGCCAGAGGATCTGGGGAGACAGTGGAACTGATGGAAATCCACATTTATGCAGGAGTTTATGTTGGATAGACTGATGGGACTGAAGGCTGATACATCCCCAGGGCCTGATGGTCTGCATCCCAGGGTACTTAAGGAAGGGGCTCTAGAAATTGTGGATGCACTGGTGATACTTTTCCCATGTGCTATAGACTCGGGATCAGTTCCTGTGCGGTTATCCACTTTGGTGGCAAAAACAGGGAAAAGGGGAAGTATAATGGGATCTGGAGGTCCTTGTACATCAGTCTATGAAAGTAAGCATGCAGGTACAGCAGGCAGTGAAGAAAGTGAATGGAATGTTGGCCTTTATAATAAGATGAATCTAATATAGGAGCAAAGAGGTCATTCTGCAGTTGTACAGAGCCCTAGTGAAACCACACCTGGAGAATTGTGTGCAGTTTTTGTCCCCTAATTCGAGGAATGACATTCTTGCTATTGAGTGAGTGCACCTTAGGTTTACAAGGTTAATTCCCGGCATGGGGGGACTGTCATATGTTGAGAGAATGGAACAGCTGGGCTTGTACACTCTGGAGTTTAGAAGGATGAGAGGTGATATCATTGAAACATATAAGATTGTTAAGGGTTTGGACACGCTAGAGGCAGGAAACATGTTCCCGATGTTGGGGGAGTCCAGAACCAGGGGCCACAGTTTAAGAATAAGGAGTAAGCCATTTAGAACGGAGACAAGGAAACATTTGTTTTCTCACAGGGAGTGGTGAGTCTGTGGAATTCTGTGCCTCAGAAGGCAGTGAAGGCAGTTTATCTGGATGTTTTCAAAAGAGAGCTAGATTGGGCTCTTAAAAATAGCGGAGGATATGGGGAGAAGGCTTGAACGGGGTACTGATTGGGGATGATCAGGCATGATCACATTGAATGGCGGTGCTGGCTCGAAAGGCCAAATGGCCTATTCCTGCACCTATTGCCTGTTGTCATTCTATAGGGAAACTGTCGCTGCCTGGGACCTTGTTTGTTTTCATCCTACCAGTTGTCTTTTCTATCTCCTCCATTGATATTTATGCTGTAAATATTTTATTTTGTGTCTCTCCAATAAGAGGCAGATCTATTGTACTTAAACAAGTCCTCATTGATTCCCCATCTGCTGTAGAGGTTTGTGTATATAATCATTTATAATATTCCTGGAATATTATACTTCGGCCAGCACTTCTTTCATATCCCGCTTGAAATCGTCTTTGAATGATGTGAAGTCCGCTTTTAATTCTCTTCTCAAGTTGCTGATTTGTGTACTTATGCTTTTTAATCACTCATGAAGGGCCTCTGTTGCATCGTCTCCACCAAACTGTTTGATTTTGTCATCGTCTCTGTCGCTTCGAGTCTGTCCTTCTGTTTCTTGCTTTTCCAGCATATTTTCTTGCAACTTTCTGCTCTTTGTTTTGACTTCCCCACTCGTACTGTACTCATTAAAACTTAAATACTCGTTTCCTTTGAATTTAGGGGAGGTTTATTTATCTGACCATATGGAGCACTCAGTCTAATCAGCCACCATGCTCTGCCGCCTGATTTTGTGATTTTGTTACCATAAAAATGATAAGATTCATAGATATGACATTTATAACACAGATCGGTGGAAACATCTTTATATTTATTTTATTTTATTATTATTTTTCTATAGTTTTCTTAAAAGCTATTTTCATTGGGAGTATGACTCCCCAGACATCACGTCCCTTCCACAAGTGCCACGTCCTCTACAGACTTTCCAGTCATAACTCCGACATTCACATTGAAACCACGAACATATGAAATAAACAGCAAAGGTTGCAGCACCGATCTCTGCTGCACTCCACCATTTACAGACCTCAAAGCAGAAAAGTTATCCTGCTACCTCCAACCACCAAGCCAATGTTGGATCAATTTTTCAAGCTTGTCTTGGATCCCACCTGCCCTCACTCTCAGGACCAGCCTTACATGCGGAACATTGTCAAGTACCTCATATATTGGTTCACAATGAGATCAGTGTACTCTTAGTTGTACACAACCTTCAAATCCACCCGTGAATCCCCTCTCGTTTAGCGACCCCACAACCAAAAGATCCACCCATTCTGCTGCCCGAGTCTCCCCCCGACCCCCGAGGATTCTCTGATTCTCTGCTTCTCCTCTCAGTCTCCATCACCCTGGATGAGGAAACAGCGCATCCGCTGCTCGAGGTGTCAGAGGATCTGAAGAGTGGGAGACGGACATGGATCCGGAGAAGTCTCCCGAACACCGGGAAGAGGTTTACAGTCTGGCCGTGTGTGCTGGGATCGGAGGGATTCACATCGGGGAGACATTACTGGGAGGTGGAAGTGGCGGGGAGTCGGCGTTGGAGTCTGTGAGTTGCCGCAGAGTCCGTGGAGAGAAAGAGAGGGGTCATACTGACCCCGGAGATTGGAGACTGGAGCATCGGGCGGGGGTGGGGGGGGGGTGACAGGTTTAATGCACTCACCTCCCCTCCATTCCCTCTCCCCGCCCGTCCCATCCCCGGGAGGGTGGGAGTTTATCTCAGTTGCGAGTCCGGGACAGTTTCATTTTACGACGCGGACACCAAGCCCCATCTCCACACCTTCACTGGGAATAAATTCACAGAGAAACTTTATCCTTTCTTCTGGACTCAGGATGACAACCAGTGGCTAAGAATCTGCTCCGGTTCCGCTCCGGATGTGTAAAAGGGTCGGGTCCCGGGACCCGCGTCAGGAGCGGGGCTCAGGGCCTGTGGGGCAGAAATCCGGTGGACAACAGGTCGGCGCTGAACGGCTCCCATTTAATCTCCAAATTCCACGTCGTGAAACCTCAATGAGGGCGGAAATAAAACCAGGGGAATGTAAATGTGGGAAGAGTGAAATAAACAGCAACTGAAATCAGAGCTGCCTGTCTGTCGATCCGTTCATTTCAACGCGTTAACTGCGTCACTTCTTGGTTCCGCCACTAGATGGCAGCAAAGCCACGCGGTGCGACCACAGACCAGCTGTAACTTTGACAATTAACTTTGACAATTGCAGAAACAGCGGGAATCTGATTTAATAAGTGGCTTTTGTGACAGGTTACCACAGCCGCGGACAAAACCAAATGCATGGCTTAAAAGGGTTTTAAATTGTGAAATAAAATGAGAAATTGTCTCAAATACTCAGCAGGTCAGACAGCATCTGCAAGGTAAAACAGACCTTACATTTGAGATCTAATACTGATGACGAATGGTGTTTCCATTTGGATTTTCAGCATCTGTGTTTTTTAATTCGTTTTTCCAGTTGAATTGGTGGTTGAATGTGAGTCTGACCACAAACTTTATTTGGAATTATAAAACTCACAGAATCCATAAACGACATTTATGTAAATCCAAAGAAATTGGCGGATTGGCTCTCCCTAATTTTGTTTACTAATACTGGGCAACGAATATTAAAAAATGAATCTATTGGATGGATGATCCATGCCAACAGGTAAAAGATTGTTTGCCTTTTAATATAGGCGCGATCCTTCTCTCTCCAATAAATCTGAAGAAATCAGTATATGAGAAAAATCCGATAATCCATAGAAATGAAGCCGACCCTTAAATTGAGAAATATATCTCTTCTCTCACCAATCGCCAACAATCCCTCGTTTAAGTCGTCTACTTTTGGCAAGGTATTCATACAATGGGAAAGATTAGGATTTAGAAAACTGGGAGATCTTTATGAAATGGGGACTCTCCTCTCATTGCAAGAATTACAGTCGAAATATCATCTGAAAGGTAGCCAATACTTCAGATACCTTCAAATACGAGACTATCTGAAATCACATACCCAAGTGTCAATATATGGTTCCATACATACTAGACAAATGCATGAATAGAAACTCGAATTCAAATAAGTTAACATCGTACCTTGATAACACCCTTTTAAATATACAAACCCCATCGTCTGAAATAATTAGTCGAGCTTGAGAAGACGAATTGGGCCTAACAATTTTTAAAGATAGCTGGGAGGAAAGTCTTTTTATATATACACAATTGTTCTCTTAACGTTAGGCACTCGTTAATACAATTAAAAATACTGCATAGATTTTTTTATTGAATGCCTAAACTGAATAAGATCTTCCAAAATGTCTCCCCTATTTGTGATAAATGTTTCCTTCAAGAAGCAGCCTCCTGTATAAAGTCACATAATTTCTGGAGGGCAATTTTTGATTTTTTTTCTGAAATACTGAAAAAAATGTTTTACCCCGATACAGAATTGATTACACTAGGTACGTCAGAAGCCTGTTCTGAGCTATCATTATTTCAAAGACGTTTCCTTAACTATGGCCAAATAACGGCGAAAAAAACTAATACTTACATTTTGGATACACACATCAGTCCCTACCGTGAAGATATGGATTACAAACATGTCCGAGACACAACATTTGGAAAATATTAGGCTTGTCTTGGCAGAAAAACCAGATCAATTTTTGAAGACATGGACACCCTCCACCGAATCCGTACAAGGATAGTATGGCGCAACACAAATTTGGATTTAATCCGGTTCTGGGTTGGGTGAGGTGGGCGGGGGTGACGAGGGACAGGTATATCTCCACTATTTATTTTTTTATTTTTCCTTTTCTTTTTTTCCCTTTCTTCTCTCTTATATCTTTATTCACTCTTTGGCCACACGACTTTGGTCGTCTAGGGGTCCTACCTTTTCACTTTTCACCTTTTCTCGCTCTTGTTCTTTTTCTCTTCTTTTCCCTCATTTTCAGGTTAAAAGGTTAAATTTGAAGCTGTACAATAATTGTATAATTTTACATGCCGAATGTGTTATTATTCTACAATTGCTTCTAATAAAAATAATTTTTAAAAAAAGAATGTGAGTCCGACCATAAACTGCCAACAAAAAACAGAAAACGTTGTGGGCATTCAGCAGGTTGGGCTGTATACAGTGTCTGGAAAGGGTTAATATTTCTGAGGCACTGTGGTGCTGCGGGTAGAACCGCTGTCTCAAGGGCCAGAGACCAGGGTTCTATCCTGACCCTGGCTGCTGTCTGTTCAGAGTTTGCACGTCTCCCCGTGACAACGTGGGTTTCCTCCAGGTGTTCCGGCTTTCCTCGACATCCAAAATACACGTGGGTTTGTTGGTTTATTGGCCTTCCTCGTGTCCGGCCATCTTCTATATCACGTATTTCCAGGTGTCAGTGACGGTTGACGGTCGGTGGTTGCAGAATTGACTACTTCACTGTCACTGTGGTCCAGTTCCTGTCGTCAGCATTGCCCGGGATGCGCCAGGCGGAGGCTTCTGCTTGCATCCCATTGGCCTCTGTAAATTGCCCTTTGTGTGTAGGGAGAGTTGCGACATTTAACACAGTGCCATCTGCTTATAATGTGCATTGGAACAGTGGGTTGTGGCTCAGATTGAACCACACCAAGACTATTGCAATGTTCTTTATGTGTACTGTGCCAAAGCATGCCATGGAACTTGTGGAGGTGTTTCTTGAAAATATAATCATGTACAAAATGCTAAAGCTACAGAACAGTTACGAGACACAAGATTTACAGATGTTTTCAGTCCAAGAGTTAAGAGTGTTTTACTTTCACATGTCCCAGACACAACAATGGAATTCTTACTTGCAGCAGCACAACAGAATATGTCAACATATTCACCCATATTATATAAAGAAGGAACTGCAAACTGATGAAGGGTCTCGACCCTGAACATCACATATTCCTTCCATCCATAGATGCTGCCTGACCCGCTGAGTTTCTCTAGCACTTTGTGTCTATCCCTCAAAACCTTTCCTGTCTGTGTATCTGGCCGAATATCTTTTGATTATTGTCATGTGTGAATGTGTGTGCCTCTCTCTCTCTCTTTCTCTCTCTCTCTTTCTCGCTCTCTCTCTCTCTCTCATTCCGTCAACGGCGCTGATCGCGACTCAGCCCGTTGGTGACCCCCTCTCGTACATAAACATGAACTTACTGGCGCCTGCCTTTATACAGGTAAGAAATCATTTGTTGAAATAACCGCCGGTAAGTCCTGGCCAGGAGCGCTGCTGCCAAATTCACCCTATAACCATCCCATCACTCCCCCCTCCCCCCAGCAACAGACTTGCGTGTTAATGTAATGCACACACAGCTGCCGGTTTGGTGCGCAAAGGTTCGGGGTTATACTGCGTTGTCGGCTTAACGCGTGGGAATTTAAACAAAGTGATGCCGGCTGCAGCGCTGTGGGGTTTATATTTAGCGCTATGGCCTCAGTGTTATGGGTCACAGACTGTTCTGGAAAGTTCACGCGTAACAAGGGTGACCACCCATGTGGGGTGCTTGGAGAATGAGGTGCTGACGTTCAGGTGTAGACGGGGTATATTGGTTGAGATGGGCAAGTTGGGCTGCAGGACCTGTTTCCACACTGTATGACTTCATTGGTGCATCAGGCTTGACTAATTGAATGAGCAGCATCGCTGGAGAACCTCAATAGGTAACATTTCGTATTCAGTCTGAAGAGTCCCGATCCGAAACGTCACCTCTCCATGTTCTCCAGAGATGCTGCCTGATGAGCGTTTGACTGCACTGGGCCTGTGCTCGCTGGAGTTTTGAAGAATGTGGGGGACCTCATCAAAACGTACTGAATAATGAAAGGCTTGGTTAGAGTGGAGAGGATGTTTCCACCAGTGGAGAGTCTAGGTCTAGATGTCAGAGCCTCAGAATTAAAGAACGTTGTTTTAAGAAGGAGATGAGGGGGAATTGCTTTAGTCAGAGGGTGGTGAGTCTATGGATGTCTTTGGTACAGAAGGCTGTGGAGGCCGTCAATGGATATTTTCAAGCAGACATAGAAAGACTCTTGATTAGTACGGGTATCAGAGGTTATTGGGATAAGGCAGGAGAATGGGGTTTGAAGGGAGAGATAGATCAGCCATGATTGAATGGCGGAGTAGACGATGGGACCTCTGGCTTAATTGTGCTCCTATCACTTATGACCCACTGAGTTACTCCAGCACGTTGTGTCCTTTTACACATAATATTCTCCAGTGCAGCCTCACGAATG
Source organism: Amblyraja radiata (assembly GCF_010909765.2). Classification (NCBI taxonomy): domain Eukaryota; kingdom Metazoa; phylum Chordata; class Chondrichthyes; order Rajiformes; family Rajidae; genus Amblyraja; species Amblyraja radiata. Next base: position 1,121,072 of record NW_022630100.1, read on the forward strand.
AGTTGGACACAGTGAGTGTTGTAGTCTTTGTAGATGAGACACTGAAACATGTGAAGCTCCCACTGTCGGTCCCAGCTCAGGTTGCGTCTCCAAGTCACGGTTCCCAGGAGATTTTTTAATTAATTAATGAACACGTTTAAACACTGCTGTCTGTCGGTCCCTTTTGACTGAACAGAATGATTTAGAACTAAACACAACAGTTTTGTTAAATGTCACTGTGGATAACTTCCTTGATCTTCACTTCTGTAACTTGTGTCACCCCCATGACCAAAGCTTCAGAGTTGCCAATCTTTGCAGCCGGGATAATGCTGGGGGCGGGGCCCTTGTCACGTGCGGAGGGCGGGACAATGGGAACGCCGTGAGGGGGGGGGGGGAGGGAAAGGGGACGGAGGGGATGGGGAAGGGAAGGGGGGGATGGCTGAGGGGTGAGAAAGGTGGAGGGTGGGGAAGCGGAGAGGGCAGGAGGGGTGGGGGGAAGAGAGGTGAGAAAGGAGGGGAGGGGGAAGAGGAGAGGTTTAGGGGAGGGGGGACAAATGGGATACATCGATAAATGGTCAATAGGTGCAGGAGGAGGCCATTCGGCCCTTCGAGCCAGGACCGTCATTCAATGTGACCATGGTTGATCATCCACAACCAGTTCCCCGTTCCTGCCTTCTCCCCATATCCTTTGATTCCACCAGCACTAAGAGCTCTATCTAACTTTCTTTTGAACGCATCCAGTGAATCGGCCTCCACTGCCGTCTGAGGCAGAGAATTCCACAAATCGGTCACTGTGGAGCAGCGGTAGAGTTGCTGCCTTACAGCGAATGCAGCGCCGGAGACCTGGGTTCGATCCCGACTACGGGTGCTGTCTGTACGGAGTTTGCACGTTCTGCCCGTGATCTGCGTGGGTTTTCACCGAGATCTACGGTTTCCTCCCACCCGATTCCCCGGGTGGTCAGTTGTGTTTCTGCCGGTGGGGGTGACCACCATCAGCCGCTTGGGGGGATTCTCCCACACCAGCACCCCCAGGTCCCGCGCATAGTCACGCAGCAACTCAAAATCCACCTGCGGCAGGAACTGGTTGTACAGCACAACTGTGGGGAGGGGGGAGAGAGGGGGTTGGGAAGGGAGGGAGCGAGAGGGGGAGAGGGAAGTGGGTGGGCGGAAGTAATGATGGGTACAATGGGAAGGGGGAGATCATCCTAAACTCAACCGTGAGATATCAAGGCTTCTTTCTGCTCGTCCCTTCTCTCCCCATCCCCATCTCCTCCCAAATCCCTCTCTCCATCTTTCCCCCTCTCTCCGCCCCCCATCCCTCAACATGACCCCCCTCCCTCACCACCCATCCCTCTCTCCCCCATCCCTCTCCCCGCCCCATCCTGCCCCCCGTTCCCCCATCCTTGACCCCCCCGATCCCCTCCCTCTCCCCGGCCCCCCAACCTCTCCCCGGTGCAGCCACCATACGGGCTGACGGTCGGTGAACTGTAGCCGGTCACGTTCGAGTTCCCAGAGCCGCACCTGGTCGGTGATTGTGGGAGGCAGCACCAGGATCTGTGGGAGACAAACACAGACTGTGTAAACGGGGAAACCACATAGACCTCCATCCAAACTGCACACCCCACACACACTGGGCACAATGAGCAGGAAGGACCTGCAGATGCTGCTTCAGACTGAAGGTAGACGTATGCAAGTCGGAGCTGCGGGTTTTCCTGGAAACGGGAATTTCTGCGGGTTTTCACCTGGAACCTGGAACTTCTTACGCGCCTATTCTTTGAAACATCCATTCCAAGGTGAATGTATCTAGTGTTGAAAGTGGAAATGATGCAGACATAATGTAAACGCGTTATTTCGACGAACTTTAGGACCCGGGGGAGCCCGGAGCTCAGGACCAGTCGCCCGCGGCTGCTGCTGAACCCGCGGGAAGGGAGATTGTTTCAATCTTTATATTTTCACAAAAGTAATTTCTGTTCTGTAGCCGGACGCGGTTTACGCGTTGAAATGAACGGATCGACAGACAGCTCTGATTTAAGTTGTTGTTTATTTCACCCTTCCCACATTTACATTCCCCCAGGATTTACTTCCGCGCTCACTGGGGTTTCACGAAGCGGAATTTGGGGATTAAATATGAGCCGTTCAGCACCGCCCTGTTGTCCACCGGGTTTCTGCCCCAGAGCCCCTGAGCCCCGCTCCTGACGCCGGTCCCGGGACCCGAGCTTTTTACACATCCGGAGCGAAACCGGAGCAGATTCTCAGACACTGGTTTTCATTCCAAGTCCAACAGAAAGGATAACGTTTCTCCGTGAATTTATTCCCATTGAAGGTGTGGAGATGGGACTTGGTGTCCGCGTCGTTAAATGAAACTGTCCCGGACTCGTAACTGAGATAAACTCCCACCCTGCCGGGGATGGGTCGGGCGGGGAGAGGGGATGGAGGGGAGGTGACTGCTTCAAACACGTCATCAAGCCGCCTGATCCTCCAGACTCCAGTCTTTGGGGACAGGTCGACCCGTCTCTTCCTCTCCACACACTCTGCGGCGACTCCCAGACTCCACCACTCACTCCCCGCCACCTCCACCTCCCAGTAATGCCTCCCCGATGTGAATCCCTCTGATCCCAGCACACACGCCCAGTGTGTAAACCTCTTCCAGGTGTCAGGGAGACTCCTCCGGGTCTGGGTCCATCTCACCGTCTTCCGATCCTCAGACACCTCGAGCAGCGGACGCGCTGTTTCCACGTCCAGGGTGACGGAGACTGGGGGGAGAAGCAGAGAATCAGAGCAAAGATCCAATAGCGGAGCAAGATGGGCTACTCCTGCGAAATACAATGGGCTGATGTGTAGTATGCTATGGAGGGGATCCACGCCCATTTTAGTAACCTGAGCCTACCTGACCCGACTCGCAGTGTAATCAATGTTGCGGGGCAACAATTTGTGTGGGTTAGATTCATAATTCTGTCAGTTTATACTTCTTGTCAAGAATAAAATTTGATTCTGGTAATTGTCTTTTTTAATGTTTTTTAAATCATTTCTTTTTAAATGGCTCATAAGCAGTGTTTGAGTTGATTTTGTACTAACCGGAACCGACCCGACTCGCAGGGTAATTGACATTGCGGGGGAACTTTTTGTGCGTGATATAGGGTTATATCCATAATTCTGTTAGTTCATAATTCTGTTAATACTTGTTAAAGAATAAAATTTTTATAAACAGACATACAGGAAAATTATATAAATGTATATAATCATATAACACACACAATTATATTTCTTCTGATCCAATAATGAACTTTATTTCAGACTAGACAAGAGACTTTAAATAAGAAACATTCCCCGCCCATTTTAGTAAACTGAGCCTACCTGACCCGACTCGACTCGCAGTGTAATCACACACTCCCTCTCCTCGCTGCCCCGGATCTCACACTCCCTCTCCTCGCTGCCCCGGGCCGCGCACTCCCTCTCAT